>NW_020955184.1:314116-488195 GCF_900497805.2 Vombatus ursinus
AGTTTCAATCTGAGTGAATAAAAGCTGCAGTGACCCTGTCTCTGTCTTGTTGCTGGTTTATTGGCAGCAGCTAGTCAACAAACTCAAAAAAGAATTAGTGACACAATACCTATTTGTCACAAGGGAAAGTTTTTATGGAGGGGGTAGGGGATTAAAAAATAAAATATCAAAAACATTTTAAAAACAGGAGGGCAGAAGGAAGTTCATAGAGGGATATAAATAATCAGGGCAATTTTGTTACATTTATTTTTGATTTAACATATATTTTAAAAATGTAAATAATATAAATTCAGTTTTATATACAGTGCTCTTTTATATCTTGCATATTTGTTCATTGTATTTTGAAATGTTCATGTTTGTTGGTATTTCTTAAATAAATAATAAAAACACATTTTTAAAGGGCACAACAAAAGAAAGTTACTAAAAATAAGAAATTAGAGGGGAAGAGAGAAGGAAGATTCTAAACTATTTGCTTCACTAGGGCTAAAGGAGGGGCCAAAAGAGGGGCAGAATTAGAAAACTAAATAAATGGAAAAAATAGACATTAATAACTGAAGTGTAGGCCAGTGTGGGTTAATCCACCCCATTTATACTTGAACTTACAAATCTGGTCCTCAGAGATGACTGCTACTCTAGATAGCAGTTCTAGGGTCTGTATATCCTCATATACATACTCTTGTCCCTCTACTAGTGTGCTTCTCATTAACAGACCTAAATTAGCTCAAAGCAAAGGCATTTATTAAGATATCACGTAAAAATAGTAGCTATAAAACACTGCCCTCCTCCCCATAAATCTACAGGGCACACTCCCCAAATACACACAAAATCTTTGGGCAGAATGGGCCATAAACTTAGAATATAATGATGGTAAAGTATACATGTGGTCAAGGTGACTCACTGCTCCCATTACTGATGGATGGGTCTTGAAATTCTTCACCTGTGTAATACTAATGAAGTCCTCCTGCCCCCTCCCCAGCCTTGGTACTACATTTCCTGTAGGAGGTTAATCAATTGGGTTTCTAGGGTCTGCTTTTCACAGGATATAACAACTCTCATGATTCCATAGCTAGCTGTCTTCTTTGTTGCCAGGGGCCATGCTCTTTGAAGCTACTTTCATCAATGAATTCTACCTCTCTTTTCCTGTGTGTCCCTCTGTCCATTCAAACAGCCATCCATCCTAGTTCAAACCCTCATCATCTTTTGTCTAGACTATTTCAATAGCCTCCTGATTGGTCTCCTAGCATCTAATCTTTCCCCTTTCCAAACCAGCATTTACACATATCATTGCCATCATCAAGAAATTCTAATTGCTTCCTATTTCCTTGAGGATAAAATAGAAACTTCTCTTTTTAGCATTTAAAGTCCTTCACAATTTTAGTCTAACTTATTTTTCCAGGTTCATTGTGTCTTAATCTTCTTCATTTTTAGGTTTCTGACAAACTGGCCTACTTGCTATTTACTACATGTGATATCCCAACTCTTCTTTAATTTACTTTTATTTTAGTTTACTTTTCTGCATACATGTTATTGTCCACTCCCAATAGGTCAGGAATGGGTTAATTTTTTTCCCTTGTAACTCCAGCACCTCTACAATACCAGGAACATAGTAGGTACTTAAAAGATTTGTATTGAATAAATGAAGAAAGATATGAAGAGGATTCAATTTGAAGTGAGACAATGCATTAAATACTTGGGAATTACTATACCAAGACACATACATAGAGGCCACATAAAAATAAACTACAAAATAATTTTTATTTAATAAATAATTATATACTATTCATGGATGAACTACACCAATATGCAGTTAATTCTCAACATTCACCTATTTAGCTTTTAAGACTTTATCAGTGATTTTATTAGTAACACTTTCACATTGGCAATTGCACACTTTCACTGCTATGTGCAGCAGAGAAAAAAATGAGAGGCGTAATGCTAAGTTTATGGAGCGGCTGATATTCTACTAGGCACTTCACTGGTCTTATTCATCCTACCACTAGAGTAAAGAGTTCCTTGTGCAATTGTTTGCCTTTAAAACTCAAGTTTTGTGTTGCAATTATGTCCCTAAAGTATAGTGCAAGTCCTTTGGGCTCCTAGCCCAAGTGTGCAAAGTCAGTGATGTGGCTTGGTAGGAAGATAAAGGTGCTAGATAAACTTTGTACCAGAATGTCTGCAGCCAGTGGTGGCCTTGAGTTTGGTGTGACAATTCATCAAATCTGCAAAAAGGAAGAAAGTATTCATAAGAGTGTTTGTGAATCTGTTCCAGAAAGTGCTAAAGTAACCTCTCAAGTGTGCAAAAAGGGAATTGAAAAAAATGGAAAAACAGCTAAGTTTGTGGGTAAATGAGATGGTGGAAGAATGAAAAAGTGTGGTTGACACAGCAACCATCCTCTTGAAGGCCCAACAAATTTATAAGCATGTAATGAAAGACCAAGAGAATGTGAAGCCTTTTATAGCTAGCTAAGTGTGGATTTATTGTTTCAAGTTATGGTATGGTTAAAAAAAATGTGAAAATTTCCAGTGAAGCTGGTTCTGCTGCTGCTGTTTCAGAATATGTTGAACATGCTGATTGAGAAAAAGGGTTACAAACCTGAATAAGTGTTTATGCTGAGGACACTGGTCTGTTTATGAAATGTAGAAAAGTGCACATATATAACAAAAGCCATCACCAACATCTCGGGGCTCGATGTTTTTAAGGATTATTTGACCCTGCAGTTGTGTACCAATGCCAGTGGAGACTTCAAGTATAAGCCACTGATGATCTACCATGTCCCAAATCCCAGGTTCTTGAAAGGAAAAAAAAATAGACCAGCATGCCAGTGCATTGGTGTTGGAATAGAAAAGCATGGATGATTGCTGAGATCTTCTGGGACTGGTTCAACAACTGCTTCATTCCAGAAGTAGAATTGTATCTACAGGGAAAGAACTTTGCATTCAAGATTCTTTTAATACTTGACAATGTGCCAATTCATATTCATGAGCAGGTGGAAAATGCCCATGAAAACATAGAACTTATTCTTATGCCACCCAATAGCACATCTTTGATCCAACCTATGGATTGGGAAATCATAAAAGCCTCCAACTCTCATTTTACTAGGGATATCTTCTGCTATGCCTGAGACTACTTGGAAGTGAACCTGGAAACCACTATGATGGATTTCTGGAAATCTGTTACTGTGCTTCAAGTCATAGCTTGGGAAAATGTTTCACAGGCTACCTTGAACAACTGTTGGAAAAAGGTATGGCATGCTTGTATCTAGGGTTTTGAAATCTTTAAAGGTGTTGATGAAGCAGTGAAGCAGAACTCTGAAGCAATCGTGTGTCTAGTGCACACCAGTGGAGGTGAAGGGTTCCAGGATATAGGAGGAAGTGTCTTGAACATCCTGTGCAGGAGGAACCCCAGGAGCTGATAAATGAGGAGTTAGATGAGATGGCTCAGGAAGGTCTTCAGGACAGCAAAGACAATAATGATGAACAAGTTCTCAAGATCGTGCCACTCACAGTTTCTAAGTCTGAAAAGTGGCTTGGCATAATTGCCCAGCTGGCTAGAGACATCCAGGCTGCTGATCCCATTAACAATTGCAGCCTTAAGGTTAAATGTCAACTCACCTCTGCTATGCTCCCACAAGTCTGAGACTGTTAAGGATCTCAAATAATGCAGTAAGCAGACACCACTGATGGGTTATTTCAAGCTGGTGCATTCTTTGCTATCTCTAATGACATTCACCAGCTGTGAAGGACAGAGCGTTGTAGGTGATGTTGAGACCTCACCAGGCTTGGTGTTTTCCAACAGCAGTGACTAAAGTCCCAGCAACCTCTCCCTTGGTTTTCAGAAGGTAACCAAGGTAGAGAGGTTTAGAGCAGTATAGCATACAGTACAGTGCACTTACATCACTACCTGAAATGGTAGAAGGTAAGATTCAGATTAAAAAATATTTTAAGAATTTTATTTGCTGTATAGTATTTATGGCTGTAGATTTCATGTGTTACAAAAAGTGAATGTTGTCTGAAATCAATGTTTTTTTGAAATTGATATGTTAGCACAAAAATGTCAAAGAATACTAGGGAATTATTAGCAAGAAAAAATGTTTTGCATGTTACCAATTTTATTTTGTGCATTGTATTTTGTGGGTTATGGTGACTATGTTAGGAAATATGTATGTTATCAGAATTAATGTTTTCTTATAAAGAATTGTATGCAAGAAAGTGTATTTTCAGTAATTTCTAGTGAATGATTGTGATTTTTGGTGTTCAGAGGAACCCAACCCCCTATTTCCCATAGTTTAATGTATCAACATTTGCATTTTTTATTTTTGCACTATTTTCTAGGAATGTTACCCACATAGAAGTTGAGGATTGACTGTAATAAAAACTGGGAATACTACTCATAATATTCCACAAAGTTAATGCTATGCCAGTTAGATTGCCAAAGGGACACTTTATTGAATTAGAAAAAATAATGAAAGTCATTTGGAAAAAAAAGGTCAAGAATGTTGAGATAATGGGGAAAAAGAGAGAAACGGGGTGATGCTAGATATCAAGCTATCATACAAACTATTAATACTATCTAGTATGGGATACAACTTTTTTTTTTAAAGTTATTCCATGGAACAGAATAAATAGGGAAGACCTGAAACCTAAATATACATCAGTCTAGTGTTTGGTCAACCTAAGAACAATAACTATTGGGGAAGGAATTTCTTACTCAATAAGAACTGCATGAAAAAAACTGAAAAGCAGTGTGTTGAGAAATACATTTAGTTTATCATTCACACCCTATACCACAATAAATTCCAAAAAGATAAATCATTTGCATATTATTAAAAATCACATCTTAAAAAATTAGAGAATATTTGGGAAGTAATCTCATAATTATAAAGGGGAAAATATTACAACCAGATATTGTATAGAAAAGAAAATAGATAATCTTGATTATATAAACCTAAATGCTTTTGTAAAAACAAAATCAGTGTAGTTAGAATTAGAAGAACAGATACTAATTGGGGAAAATCTTTTAATCAAATAACTGATAACAGTCTAATGTCCAAAATCTTTAGGAAATTGGCACAAATATAAGATTGAGAGTCAATTGATAATAGACAAAGAGTCAAAGAATATGAACAATTTTCATGAGAAATGTAAACAACTGAAAAATATTCAAAATCATTAATAAATGGAGAGATGTAAATCAATATAACTTTGAAACACTCCTTTTTACTTGCTAAGCTAGCAAAGATGCTAATAGATGGGAAAATTCACATTTGTAGGGATTGTGAGTTATAAATTGATTCAGACATTCAGGAAAACAATTTATAATTATGCAAGAAGAGTTGTTAAATTGCTGATACCTTTTAGTCTAAATCTTCTAATACTGAGATGAAGAAAAATCTGTTAGCAAAATACTTGTTCAAATGGATAAATAAATTATAGTAATAAAACTGATTTGGAAAAGCAATAAGTCCTAGTCAATTACACTGTTCAATATTAGTACCATATTACCAAAATTAAAGAACACTTCCCTTCTTTCTATTAACAATTAACTGTTTTCGAAGGAATTTACTTTATATGGGGAGAAGATTGCTTGGGTGTTACCATGTATTTTTGTCTAAATAAAATGTATCAATAGTCTTTTAAAAAGAGAAGCTTTACTATACCCAACAAATTGGCAAAGATGACAATAGATGTGTCAACCTGAATTAAAAAGACTACCAAAACAGTAGAAACTAGGGTCTAGAAACTAGGCAACGATATTGTAATCTGGGGCTACTATGCAGTATCAGGGTACAGGAGTGCCCAAGAAGGGCAGAGTGGGGCAGACCACATTTCAACAGGGAGGGACCCTCATGGGAGGCAACAACCTTGAGAAGCTGTTATGGAAGTTATTTCACATAATAACCAAAAGTCCATAGAGAAGGCTGAAGGAGGCTGGGGGAAGGGAAGGTGACATCTGGTCACAGCAGCAGGCTCAGGCTCCAGGTGAAGCAATGGGGAAACCAGTTTGAACCTGCTCCAATCATGGAGTCAGTTGGGATCAAAGTCAGGTAGCCTCTTCTGATGTTTGCATTCAACATTCTTTCTTTCTTTTTTTTTTAAACTGGTTTTGATAATCCTCAATTCATAGGTCTAGGATCAGGCAGCTGCACTCAACAGATGTTATTAGTCAACATTGGAAGGGATGTAGAAAGATGACAGCACCAATTCACTCACTGTAAGTGGAACTGTGAATTGGTCCAACCATTCTGGAAATCAATTTGGAATTGTGAACAAAGTATTTAAAATGTCCATGCCCTTTTATTACACTGTTAGGTACACACTGCAAGAAGATCAATGACAAAAAGCCTGAGCCTGCTGTTCTGAGCAGATGTCACCCCCCTCCCCCCAGCCTCCCTCAGCCTTCTCTATGGACTTTTGGTTGTTATGTAAAACAACTTCTGTAATAGCTTCTCAATGCTGTTGCCTCACATGAGGGTCCCCACCTATTGAAATGTAGTTAATCCCCCCACCTCCACCGCTCTTCTTGGGCATTCCTGTACCCTGATGCTGCATGGTAGCTCCAGAGTGCCAGGTGGACACCGAAGGTGGATGAGCAATCCTGAAAAGGACTAGGCAAGCCCTCACTCCAGAGGTGCTATTCCTTTTTGAACACTCACAGACCCCAGTAGCACATGCACATATAGTCTTCTATTTAAATAAGTGTTCCTTAATGTAAATTTGCTCCTACCCACCCACTTCACTTTGCAAAGGCATTTTCACATGACAAAAACATAAACAAAATAATATCTTTATGCAAGTCTTAAAATGTACTAAAATGCAGACATAATAAATACTATACCATGATAATAAACAGAATTATGAAATGAAAGGTAAAATTAATGATAGAGTATACACAGTAGTGTTGTTGTTGTTGTTTGTCCTTTGTTTTCAAAGAGGATCAATGACATCATAGGGTGATGTCTTGACTCTTGCATGAATTGCATTTAAGTGAGGCAGTAAAGAAATCAGCCTCACTTTCTCTTCCAAAGTCATTGAAGTCCGGTGGCAAGACAAAAGTCAGGATGACTGGTGATGGACAAGGTGCAGAGGACAACCTTGGTGTCTTAGATGCCTGACCAAGCTCTAAGTTCTCCACAAAATGCCTGCTTCAGTCACCTTTTTTTAGGGCCATTGGAATAAATTTTTCTCATCTGCCCATCACTAGGGGAGCTCTTTACAGGCTTGAGGTAGACCTCCCCCAATTCATTCATGGATTTGAGACCTGTCAGTTATCCTCAACCTGGTTTTGCCCATTTGCCAAAACAGTTTACTAGGTGTGGCTGCTGCACATGCTACAGCTTCTTGGAGCCACAGGTGAGAGTTGAGTGCTAGGTAGACACTAAAGGTGGATGGGAAGTCCTGAAAAGGTCATGGCAAGCCCTCACACCAGAGGTGCCATTCCTCCTTGAACACCCACAGACCCCACAGTAGTGTCTAGCAAAGTTGACATAGATGTGCAGTATGTTGCCCCTTTCCCACCCACTGCACCTAGCTTTCATCACTGGTAGTTGGCAGGGCAACTTGTTTTATGAAGCTATCAAGAGATGTTTGGACAGTGGTTCTCTTTTTTCCCTCATATATCTGAAGATAGCATGCAATATTCTCCTTAACTAGTCTTTGAACTTTTAAAAATCTTGAAGCATTTGGATCCATCTTTTCAATATAAGAAAAAAATCACTTCAATGATGAAATGCTTCTTCCAGGTGTTTCATTGTGAACTTTTTTGGTTCAGCCTTGGCTTCTGAAGCTTCCCTTTCTTCTTCTGCAATCTTTGCAGCTAGCAGCTCAATCAGATCTTCATTCTACAGTTCTTCTCCATGAGACTCAATCAACTCCTCCACATCTTTCTTATCCACTTCTAGTTCCAGTTCTTGTGTTAATTTTACAATCTTGTTACTCACTTCTTTGTTTTATCTTTGTCAAATCCATGACAATTGGGAACAACCTGTGGGCACACTTTTTTCCAAACTCTCTTCATACATGTTCCTGTTTCATCTTCCCAGGCCTTAGCAATATTCCAGATTAAATAGCAAATATTATAGAACTTCCAGAAACTTCTCAGTGTCAAGTCCTCATCTACATTCAAAACTGCAATTGCCTGGGCAAATGTCATGTGTAAATAATTTGCCTTTAAATTCATAATCTCTCCCTGATCCATAGGTTGCAATAGTGAGGTTGTGGTAAGGAGAAGATAGACCCCTTTTACATTTTCATTAAAATTATCCAGATGGGGAGGGTGACCTGGGGCATTAATCAAAGTAAGTAGAATCTTTTTTTAAAAATGCCAGTTATTATTACAAAACCTCTTCACTTCAGGAATAAAGCAGTGCATAAATCATTGTTCAAAGATGATAAGAGTTATCCATGCCTTAGGATTAGGGAGCTAATATAGAGTTAGTGTTGCTTTGTTTATTCCTTTCAATGCTCTGGGATTTTCTGAGTGGTGCACAAGAGCAATGTTAATCTGCAAGTCCCAGATGCATTTGCTCCAAGCAGATGAGTACCTATTTTTTGAAACTTTATGCTCTAGCACATTTTTTCCTCCACTGAGATGTAGGTTCAAGATGGCATTCTTTGATAAAACAGGCTAGTTTTGTCAACATTAAACATGTGTTCCAGCAAGTAGGGATGTTTATCTATTTTTTTTCAGGAATTCTGGGAACTTCTTTGATGTTTCAAAATCTGCACTAACAGCACATTATGAAATTCTGCACAATTTTCAAATCATGCAAACCAAATATGGTAAATATTTGTGTTCCTTCAAGATAATTTACCTTTAAATCTTCAAGGAGGCTTTGGTTTGAATTGTCATCAAGCTTGAAGGCATTTTCTTCTGAGTCTAGTCTTCTTTCTATGTAGTTAATGGTTTCTCCATCTCTAGAAAGCACTTTCTCTCTCTTTCTCTCTTTCTCCCTCTCTCTCTCTCTCTCTCTCTCTTTCTGAGAGATAAATCCATTTCATGCAAGCACTGACTTTTGCATGCTCCTTTATCTGGGCAGCATCCTTCAGCATAGTGTTCACAGTCACCCAGTTCACACCATAACACTAAGTTCATGTGCTATTGACAATTTTAGTCCTCCATATTTCTAATTATTTTCATTATCATTTTCATTTCTATTGGCTTACACTTAGGAGATGGTTCACTTTTTCCCTCAAGAGCACATAGGTTGTCAGCCATGGTGAAAATATGAATAGGATCACTAATGAACACAGGGAGAGGCACAGTATCACTCACTATTTGCAGATATGTGGGAATTAATTTAGAGATACTTCTCAGCTTCCCACCACTGTTTATGCTGCCTGGGTTGTACAGTATTTTATCTTATAGCATCTGCTTACCGAATTTTCATAATTTTTTGAGTGCAGATTTCTTTCAGAATTCTTTATGTAAAATCAAATTTCCATAATGTAAATTTACACAAAGGGAGAACTGGCTGTACTCAAAATATTTACAGGAGCACTTTTTATAGTAGCAAAGAATTGGAAACAATATAGATTCCCATTAATTGGCAAATGGCTAAAAAAATAGTGGAACATGAACATAATGGAATATATTATTGTAATGTAAGAAACAATGAATATGATGAATACAAAAAAACACAGAAAGACATAAACTAAAGTAAAGTGAAGTAAAGAGAACCAGGAAAATAATATATACAGCTAAAATAATATAAATAAAAGGATCAAGATAACAAAACCATCAAAACCAAATATTGTAAAATAATGACTGAGCTGGGTCCCAATGAAGAGAAATAAGAAGATAATCTACTCCCCACCTCTTCTTGGCAGAGGCAGGTTGAATATTACACATAATGCCAGACTTTCTGATATGTTGGCAAGTTCTTTTTTTCATCCTTCTTACTCCTCGTTATAAGAAACAGCTCTTTGGGAGAATGATGGGAAATAGAGGTGATGTAAAAACAAAAGAAACAGGTTGGTGAGGTAAAATAATATATTAATATGAAGAAATCCAGGAACCAGATTAGGGAAGCAGGGGGGAGAGCATCTGCAGGAAGAACAATGGAGAAAAAGAAACAATTTTGTAATTGATTTATAAAAATTTGTAACAAATTTTGTAATTGCAGATTACTTGGACTGAAAGAGGAAATATATGACTAATTTAGTTAACACATGATAAGCCTGGCACAGAGTATAATGAGAGACTAATTATCCTCACATCAGCTAGAATTCTTTCTCAGCCAAAAGCAGAACATCAAACAACATCTTGATCTGCTTTGATATTTTCATTATTTAAAGATGGAGGAACTGACAATAGTAAATTCTATTTTGATTTTCTCTAACAGGGAGACACTCACTGGTTGGTGAGATGTAAATGTTGAGACCTGGATTTGGAATTAGCAGGGGTGACTACTCCCTCTTAGATTTTGTGATAGAGAAGGAAAGGAAAGGAAAACATTTGGGAGAGTAGATTTTGAGGGGTTCAGATACCAGATAAAAAGAATTCCACATTCTGGCAAAGATGATAATGTGAAAGGCCCATTTCTGTGTAAAAGCATGTCAGGAATTATGACAAAGTAGAAGGGAACAAGTATTTATTAAACACCAACTATGTACCAGGTACTGTGCTAAGCACTTTGCAAATATTACTTCATTTGATCCTCACAACCACCCTGTAAGCTAGGTGCTATTATTATCCTCCCTTATAGTTGAGGAAACCAAAGCAGACAGAGGTGAAGTGACTTGCCAAGGATCACACAGATGGTAAATGTCAGAAGCTAAATTTGAATTCAGGTCTTCCTGAATCCAGGCCCATTGCTCTAGCCACTGTTCCACCTAGCTGCGTTTAAGTAGACTCCATTTCATTCTTTGTGTTTGTACTCCTAGTGCCTAGAATATAGTCAGAGTTTAACAAATCCTTATTGATTGATTGATTACAAAGAGTCAAGCAAAACAAAGAAGCAACAGACAAAAAAGAGAAACCAATATCTTTTTGAAGACTATACCAAGAGACAAAGCACAAAGTTGATGGATTTCTCAGTTGGTTACCATGTAAGGAAAGTGGGCCTGAAGCCAGTGAGATCTACTGGTCAGGGGGTGTGCCAAGAAATGGGCCAAAGCCTTCAATCTGCTAGCTGGGGGAGGTACCAGGGCAGAAGGGCAAGGCCAAAGAAAAAGACTTTCCAGTCAAGGACTGTGCTAAGATAATAGGCCTAATGCCAGCATAGCTAGAGATTGTATTTAATATTGAACTTTGTAGAGAATAGGCCCTGTGGCTTGTCTTTTAGCAACTATAATAGGGAGATCCAGCTATGTAATCTAGAACTGCAGCACGGCATCCATCCACACTGCAACAAGGAACACGACCTAGCTCCAGCTCTATAGCACCTGTCTCCAAATTCTGTTCCAATCTGATCCCAAAGTGGGAAATAGTACCCGAGTGCAGCCATTTCACTTCAGATTGTTGGAAGGGATAGAGCCTGGACCTGGTACAAAGTCCCAATGCAATGAATTAAAACTGGAGACATGAGTAAACAGAAGAATGCTTCTTATACAATGAAGAAAAATTTGTGTTTGAGAGACCATCAAGGTTAAAATCCAAGAATAAGAAAATAATTCAGTAATAATTGTAAGTAAAACTTCAGAAAAAAAGATACATCGGCCACAAGCATTATAAGAGTGAATGCAAGAAATGAGGGAAAAGCTGAAATAAGAAATAAAGAATGTAATCCTTTACAATAGCTGGAAGAGAATAAATAGCTCAGAATAGAAAGTAGAACACTTTATCTAAATAGTAGAATACGGAAAAATAGAATGTGGTCATCAGAACTTGAAAATTTAGTGATGTAGTAATACATATTTGAACAAAATCAAAACCCTGAAAAACTAGAACATGTGAAGAGGCTAATATAAAAAACTAAAGACCTCATAAACAGAATGAGGAGAGAGGGTTTAAGAATTATTTTAATACCTGAAATTCTTGACTATACAAAAAAATCCAAATGCCATACTTCAAGAAATCATAGATGAAGTTGCCCTGAATTTTTGGAACCAGAGGGCAAAATGAAAATAGAAAGAATAAAAAAAAGATCACCAACTAAAAGAAACCTTCAGTTGAAAATACCATTTTCATAGTCAAACCCCAAAGCTTCCAAGTTAAATAAAAACTACTTGCAAGCTACTAAGAAGAAAGAAATCAAGTACCAAGTAATTAGTCAGGATCACACAAGATTATATAGATATTATTAGAAAGTAAAGGACAGTTTGGGAAACATCATACCAAAAGGCAATAGAAAAAGGCTTCTGTCCAACACACTGAAAAACTGAGTATAATTCTACTGGGGTAACAAAGTAGACCTTTAATAAAAGAAATTATTTTCAAACCTTCCTGCTGAGAAAATCAGAGCTCAGCAGGATCTTTGAAAGGAAAGAGAAGAAAAACCTTGAAAATACATCTGAGTACATTGAAAGAGTTAAATATTTGATCAAGTACTTACATCCTAGTAGGAGAAAGAGACTACTATGTCTTCAGAATCTTACTGTATTCAAAGGTCAAAAAGGGAACAAGAAAAAAAATTTAGGGCCTGGGTGTAGTTTTCCTACAATTTGCTTTGAGAGAAACAGAAGGGAAGGGGAAAGGAATATACTAGGGGGGAAATGAGGAAAAAAAGAGAGGAACTTAGAATTTCTCATGATTAGAATGCATCAGAAGCAGCATATATAATCATGGAGTGAGACCGAGAGGAGCTGGCATCTCATGAATCTCATTCTTTTCTCAACTGGGCATAGTAAGGTTGAAGACATGCATACAAAATGAATATAATATAAAAGTGAATTAAATGGAAATAGCAACAGAGAGGGGGAGGAGAAAGGGATTTAAGAAAGATAGGAGAGTAGTTGGGTGAATAGTCACAAGGAAAACACTCTTTAGGGACTGAAGGCTGATTATAAAGAGAGGAATATGGGGAAAGAGAAAGGGTAAGACTTAGAGATCTGGGTTTCAGCTGAGTAAAGAGGAAACAAGCAAGTCACAGTTTTGTTTTGTTTTGCTTTCCCCAGCAGTTCAAGGCAGCCTGTAAAAATTTCCCCAGGCTATATTAATGTAGTCTATGACTTGGAGCACAGTGACAAATTTCCAGAAATCCATCATGGTGATTTCCAGGTTCACTTCCAAGTAGTCATAGACATGGCATATAATGGAACTTAGAGGCTTTTATGATTCTCTTATCCATGGGCTCTGTCAAAGTTTAATCATTGAGCAACTTAAAAAGGAAAACAAAATAAAGCTTCTTATCTTAGAAGGTAAGCTTAGTTACTACAGAAATCCCAGAGCATGTGGGACTCATCCCATAACATCTGGGACTCATCCCATGGGTATTAGGACTTGGAGTTGACTGGAAAACACTGTCTTACCTTTGGGTGAGAAACCAAACCAGTTTGCCTTTAGTGCTTGCAGACTGTCTCCACGCTGCAGGGAGGCTGGGAAATTTCGCCCTTTTCCTCTTCCACTAATTCCTTTCACCTTCCTTTCCTCCTGATTTGGACCCACATTAAAAGGGTGACTTTAATACTACAAAATTGTTCTATGCCCCTACAACAAAGGGTAGCCCAAAATTTCTCCAGGAATTCATGAAACATAAAGGAATTCAACAGGAAGTCTGGACAAAATCTTCTGGAGTCTCTTTTTTACATGGACAAACTAAAAGTTCTCAAGAGGTGATCTTGGAAATAGAAATTTCACAATGGATTCTTGCCACTTCAAAGGCAATGCAAAGAAATCCAAACACTCCCAAAACAGGACAAGTAGCTTTAGTTGGAGAGCAAAGAATAGGATCAGTTAAGCTCTGAACTAGTGAGAGGCTCCCAAGAAAAGATTTTAAGCATTTAGGGTTGATTACTCTGGGTTTCTAGGCCAATAGGCAAATTTGACCCTGTGGATCTGCAGTAGTTAAGGATCTCATAATAAGGCAAACAGTCTAGGTTTGCTCAAAAGCAAAGAAAGATGAAGACTGATCAGCCAGACACTGCATGTTAGGGATGCGAAATACATACTTTTCATATTAGCTGCAATACTCAAGTAGGGTGTGGTAATACAATTGTTATATGTACACAGACATTCAAATAAACAAGGAATGTCTCAAAAGAACTGGTCTATTCTCCAAACAGAAAAATAGATTGGTCAATTACAGTTTAAAAGAGAGAAAAAATTGCTATTTTTTCTCTGGTAGATGTTGAAACTAGGGAACCCAATAATTAAATTTCTAGTTGGAGAATTATTCCAGGAATTCCTACAAATGTGAAGAGACAAGTATTTATCCTGGAAATGCTTCATATGTAGCATATGTGGGTTCTGGGGGTTGTCTCAACTTTCATTTTAACTGATGAATTAAATTCCCAGAGTTGACTGCTATATTTCCCCTCAGAGTGTTAGGGGTATTCCTGAGGAGTTGGAGATATCTTTCTAATACTGTCAACTTGAGCCCCCATTCTGATGTTTTCTCCCCAATAACAGTAGTTGATATAAATTAGTCAGACAAGCTTAATTAGCATTTAGAAAGGGGTAATTTTGTATAGTGGCATAGTTGCCATTGATACAATATGTTTCTCCAAATACTCTGTGACACTCTCTCTTATCAGACTACATATAGAATACAATTTTCAATTTTGAGCATTATATTTGAAGAAAGACAAGATGACCAGCATGGTGAGGGGACAGAAAGCCATGACAAAAGAGGATTAGTTGAAGGAACTAGGAGTATTTAACCTGGAAACTTATATTGGAATGTGTGTATTCACATATGGCATAGCTTGCAAGCTCAGTATCAATCAACATTATGATATGGTATCCAAAAATATGATTTTGGAGTATATTAAGATGGGTATAGCTTCCAGTAATGAGGAGATGATAGTCCCACTGTACTCTGCCCTGGTTAGACCATATCTGGAATTCTGGGCAACATATTTAGAAAAAGATGTTGATAAGCCATAGAGTACCTGGAGAAGGGAAACCAATACGGCTAAGGACCTTGAGTTCATGCCATGTTAATGAGGTTGGAATGTGGACGAGCAGGTTCAGTGTGAAAGCTTTACTGACACAAAAGCCCACGGATCTATAAAGCAGTAGTGCTAAGTAAGGCTACTGGCATTTGGTGAGCTAGGAATAAATAGCAAAATTCTGGTAGAAAGCCATACAGCCTATAGATGTTCTGGATGAGGATGTAGTTTTATGGTGGCTAAAGATAAGGAGGTACAGAATAAGGAAGATAGGAAGAATTTTATGGCATAGGATAAGGGAGACAGAAAGAATTTTATGGTACAAGATATGGTGTTTCAAGACAAGGAGAAAAGGACTTTAGGATGCTCTCAAGGTACAGAATGAGCCCTCCCTCAGGAGGGGCCTTCCAAAGTACTGGAAAAGCAGTAACCCCTAGGGTATGGTATGCAGCGTTCACACCAGTATGTTCAGTTGAGGGTTCAGTTGATGGGGATATTTAGCCTGGAAAATAGAAGAACACAAAAACTGTCTTCAAATATTTGAAGGTCTACCTTAAATAAAAGAGATCCAGGGAGTGGGGAACCTGTGTCCTCGAGGCCACATGTGGCCTTCTAGGTCCTTGGGTTCAGCATTTTGACTGAGTCCAAGTTTTGCAGAACAAATTCTTTCACTAAGGGGATTTGTTCTGTGAAGTCTGGATTTAGTCAAAAGGCCACCCTTGAGGACCTAGAGGGCTGTGTGTGGCCTTGAAGCTGCAGGTTCCCCATTCCTGGACTTGGCTCCAGGGCAAAAATAAGAACAGTGAGTGGAGGTTACAAGAGGCAAATTCAAGCTTCACAGAATCACTGAGTTTTAGAATTGCAATGAACTTTAGTAACCATTTAGTCCAGGCCATTTCCTCCCCTAAAAATTCTCACTACAATATACCAACAAGTGATCAACAAGGGATGCCTATGAGATCAAATTTGTTTCCTAGAGTTAAGCCCTTCAATTCGAATTGCTTATTGTCTAAGCATTGGGCATTTGACAGTCAACAAACATTTATTAAGTGCCTACTATGTGCCAGGCACTGTGCTAAGGGCTGAGGATACAAATAAAAAAAATGAAAGATAGTCCCTGCCTTCAAGAAGCTTACAATTTAATTAATGGAGGAAGACAACACACAAAAGGAAGCTGAAAAATAGTGGTGGAGAGAATGGGTGTGGGGTCGGGTGAGGAAAGGTAACTAATGTAGGGTCATGGTAGAGAAGCCCAAAGGAGCGCAGTTGGGTAGGAAATGAAGTAATGGTTGGCCTGGGTACATCTTTAAATGGAGGTTTTAATGTAGATGTATATGAAGTAACATTTGTGGCCACGGGTCTTTCAAACATACTATAAAGTAAAGGATGCTTTTTTGGATCCTTTCTTGGATTGTGCCTCCTGTGAGCATCTGAATAGCTATCTCAGTAGCAATTTTTTCTATGATGGAATTCTCTCTAAGGTCTCTAGTTTGATGGAAATACTAGGAATTTTCCTCCCTTCTTCATCTTGTTTTTTTTTTTTAAATAGATTTGTATGACAATGGGGGAATAAAGGTAAGACTTACAAACCTCAGTTGCATTCCATTCCTGTTTGGGAGCCTGCTATTTCTATATTTTGAGCTGTGGTCCAGAAATCCACTGTCATTTTTAGATGGCACTTTTAAAATTCACCTCTTACATCAGATTTTTGTGCATTTGACTTCAATGATCAATTAAGGAAAACCCCACCTGTATCTTTATGGACTTTCTGCCAAGGGTGAATCAGTGCTGAAGGGTTTGTTTCTTTGAGAGGTCAAGGTCCTCTACTTATTGGCCACTGAGTGGGAGGAGTGAATATTAAAAAGGAGACACCACCCTGTCTGGCTAATTTATATCAACTACTATTATTGGGGAGAAAACACCAGAATGGGGGCTCAAATTGACAGTACCAATAATAAAAATACCTTTTATAATTAATTTTAATTTACTAAATAGATTTTCTGAACTTGCCCCAGTGATTAGCAGGACCATGTGATAAATCCAGTACATGTGACAAATATATTCTAAAATTCATTCTTGTTCATATAGTCTTATATGCTAAATAAGAAATTAATTACTTCTTATGTCATAAAAGTCTAAGATGTAATTATTCCTTTATGGTGATTAGCAATTAATGAAATAATTTCATAAAACCATTACATGCAGAACTCTCTCAGATGCATGTAAGCACTCTCAAATGCCTCACTTAATTGCTTAGTGATTAACAAGAAATAGAAAGATAAAATGATTTGGAGTCACATATTTTATCAACTTACTGCAAGTCGCCTACATTCTTTCATATAATTTTTGGGGATATTTTCTAGAATTATATCAAGTTTTTGTGGAATACTACGAATGAAAAGTTTTTTGTTTTTTTGTTTTTGCATTTAAATAAAGTATTGTTTAATTCTATACTATACAGTCAAGAAGGTACTCCAAAGACCAAAAGTAAAGGAGCCTCCTCTATTGTACTGATGGGGTATGGGCCCAAGCTAAGACCTTTGCCCCTCACCCCAAAAAGAACTCAGGTCCCATTTGTCTACGGGCCCCAGAAAACCCTTAAAGTTTCCTTGAACTCACTTACTTGGTCAAAGAAGTCTCAAGCTATTGCCTGAGGCTATAATCCATTCAACTGGCCTTTCCTTATCTAGTCCCAATCTCCCTGTTCTTTGTTACCCTAATTAAGTCTAGCTCCATATTATAAATCCATTCCTGGATGCTCCATTCAACCTCCCAGACACTCCCATTGGGATCAGGACCCTTCCCCCCAGGATCCTCCCTAAACTCCTCCTCCAGTACTGGCCACTCCCATCAAGACACCCCTTCTCCCAGCCTCCCCAGTCACCCCAAAGCTACATGACCACTCCCAGATCCCTCCTATAGTCTTTCTGTATATAAGATCCATCCTGGCCACCATTTAGGTGCTGAGACTTTCTCATGCCTGCTTGTCTGTATGAGTGTCACAAATGTTCAGATTCCTTAAGAGTCTGGCCTGTATGGTTCATCTTTAATAAACCTTGTCTTTGGCTGAAAGAAGACTTGGGTCGAATTCATTCGGGCAGGACCCATGTGTCATGATTTTGGAGTCCCAGCACCCTAGCATCTACACCTCAACAATACCACTTGTTCATTATTTCCTTGGGATAGAGTCATGCTTAGCTTAAAAAGAAAACCAAACAACAGTCAGCATCTTGAGTATCCTTTGCCTTCTTTATCTCCTTCAGTCAAAAAACAATCTTACCTTGTTGTAGAATTTCAAAACTCCTCTGCAGAGAAAGGCTCTCACACTGTTAGGAAAAAGTCTGATTGCTTCACTACAGTTCAAAATTGCCTTGGAGTATCTTCCTTTCATTCCATAGAAAGCTGCACGACTTATATATGCCTTTTTCAGAAAAGGAAAGATACCCACTGTAATAACATTGATTCTTAGAAAAATTGTGATTATGTATTTTAGGTCCCAGAGGTGTCAAACTCATTATATGCAAGCAACAAACTCCCACAGAACTCCCTAGTAGGGCCCAAACTGATGAGGATGGGATCTAGGATCTTGGGGTCCCAGCACCCCTAAACCTCTAGACCTCATGAAAACCAGATTAAAAGGCAATTGGGAAGTGTTTATTAAAATAAATAAAAATACAATACCAGAGATAATGTTAATTTGTGGTATTCAATATGCAACCCACAGTAATCTATTGTTTTTTTGTTTAGGCAATGGGGTTAAGTGACTTGCCCAGGGTCACACAGCTAGTGTTGTTTGAGGCTGGATTTGAACTCAGGTCCTCCTGAGTCCAGGGCTGGTGCTCTATCCACTGTGCCACCTAGCTGTCCCAAATCTATTCTTATTTGAGTCAAAATATGCTAGCTTGAAAATACATGGCCTTTTTATTTCTTTATTTTATTTTGTTTTTCATAGCACTTTTAAAAAGTAGCATCAGTATAGCAATAACTAAAACAACAACAACAACAACAACAACAACAACAAAATGAATTTGGAACTCCTGGAGCTACGCTTTGGATATGAAGCACCATCTAAAGAAAAGAGAACTAACTGGACACAGTGTGGTGTTAAATTAATTATCTGAAATAGAAAAAAGAATCTGAGGCATAAGACTTCCAAGTATCAATTTAATTTGCAAAGCTAGCATTTGCATATCAAGCTGATGAGGATGGGAGCTAGACCCCAAAAAGGAAAAACCCAGGACTTTCCCCACCTGGCTTTTGCCTGAGGCTATAATCTCATCAACTGTTCTTTCATTGTGGCTACACCCAATCTCCTTCTGTTACCCTTAACCTAGCCTAGCTCTCCATTATCTTACCTCCCTATGGCCATTTCCCACCCTTAATCCTAGCTAGGCTCCGCTGTCCCTTGGCCTCCAGCTCTAGGTCCCTGGTGTTCTGTTCACCCCAGCTTACTGGCCATTCCCATTCAGATCTTCCTTAGACCCCTCCTCCAGTCACCCCAGACTACTTGGCCACTCCTAGATCCCTCACACAGTCTTTCTGGGGGTCCATCTTGTCCCCATTAAGGTGCTCAGATTCTTATAATCTAGCCAATAGCTTCCTAACATTCAGACTCCTTAAGAGTCTGCTCAATTGACGGATGTTCTAATAAACCTTGTCTTTGGTTGAAAGAAGGCTTGGGTCGAATTCTTTCGGGCAGACCAAAATGTTGTGATTTTGGGGTCTCAGCACCCCTAAAGCTCAAGAAAACCAGGTCATCTCAGATGTCAGAGACAAAGGAGTGATTTACAGAGCTTATTTTTAAAACAGAAAAGAGGAGTTAAAAATTACAGCAATCTTAGGATACTTGTTTTGAACATAATTCAATTGGACAAGGCAGGTCATCTAACTAGTTCATTTCTCCCAGGCTTTCTTAACCTAAAGTTGTACTATTGGCAACATTTAGAGTGTGGACATTAGGGGCATAATGGGGAGTTTCTAGGATGAGACAGCTATTAAATCTGATATTCTGTTGGATTAGGGTATGTGTCTATCAACCTGTCTGTCAAAGTAAGGTTGCCTTTGGAATCTCTTTCCTGAAGTTGTAGCATTTTGCAATTAAAAGGCTTATTTTAAAGGGGGCTGTAGTTGTAATTTACTTCAGGGAGTTTAGGAAAAAGGGAACTAAGATTGGGAAAGAGGAGCTTGTGGCTTGTAGTTGGTAAGTTAGCAATCCCCTGCTCCACTCCCTCCCCTCTACCCTATGCTCCAGCTGCCTGAAAAGGGAACTTAGCCTTTAAAAAAAATCTTATAATTGTATGATTATTTTGTTCCCACTAAGGCATATATCTTACTCTAAATTATCTGCTACTAAATGATAAAGTCTTACCAATCTGTCTATTGGTTTCAGGCTAAATTTTTGGCTTCGCTTAGCTGTTGGGGCTAACTTTTCCTAAAAAAGAGAACTTAAACCTTCAATCAAATTAAAAATAAATCAAAGTAATCAATACAAATTGATTTAAAGGTTTTTCCTTTTCAGTGGGGAGGAAGCAGCTGCTTGCACCCTAAGGGATGATGGTGTGGGTCCACAGGTGTCATTAGATGAAATAGCATTCCAGTAAGAGAGGAGAAAGAAACAAGTAGTTGTATTGGGTGACTTCCCGTTGAGGGCTAGTGAGGCAGCTATTTGTCAGTCTGGTAGTAACAATAGAATTGCTGCCCTCCTGGGACAAGTATTTAGGATCTCAAAAAGAACTTCTCAAGTACCAGATAACTTCTGGTTATTTATAAGGTTAAAAAAAAAAGATATTCCCCTAAAGAATCTAGAAATAATTGCTCAGGATTATCACCTTCGTCCTTAAGAGGCAAAGGTTTCAGAAGAAAAATAACAGTTTTGTAGCAAATGTCTTAGCCATCCTTAAAAAAAACCCTCACTTGATCCCAAATCACTATTTCATCTTTTTCTCAGCTAAATTCCTTGAGAAAGCTACCTACAATCAATGCCTCTGTTTCTTCTCCTCTCATTCTTTTCTAAACCATTTTCAATCTGACTTTAGTTCTCTACATTTGACTGAAACTGCTCTCTCCAGAGTTAATAGTGATCTCTTTATTGAAACCTAATGTCCTTTTCTCATTCCCCATCCTTTTGACTTTTTTTGCAACCTCTGATGCAGTCAAAATTTCTTTTCTCCTGGATGCTGTCTTCTCTCTAGATTTTCATGACACTGGTTCTCTTTCTATGTGCAAGCCTTGTAGTCTCTCATCTGACCTCTTGTCAATCTCCTTTGCTGGATCCTCCTAATTACACCTACTAACCATAAGTTTTCTCCTAGATTTTATCCAGGTCCCTCTTCTTTTCTTCCTCTATACTATCTTACTTGGTGATCTCACCATAAATTCAATGCTATCTCTATGCAGATGATTCCCAGACTTATATATTCAGCCCTAACTTACTCCTGAGCTCCATTCTCACTTCACCAGCTGAACTGGATGTTGCCATAAGCATCTCAGAGTCAACATATCCAAGACAGAATCCATTATCTTTCCCCCAAAACTCTCTCTTCTTCTTATCTTCTTTATTACCGTAGAGGCCACCACAATCTTTGCAGTCATCCAGGCTTGCAATCGTGACATCACCTTCAACTCCTCACTCTCATACCACCCACATATTCAAATCTGTTGCCAAGTCTTGTTATTTCCATCTTCACAATCCTAACTTTCCAATCTTCTTTACATTTATCATGTAAGCCCCCTTCTCTTCACTCACATAGCCATCATTCTGGTGCAGATCCTCATCAACTCTCAGCTGCACTATTTCCTGTTGATCTCTCTGCCTTACAACTCTTTCTGTTCCAGTCCCATCTTCCACCCAGTTGTCAAAACAATTTTTCTAAATGTAGTACAGGTCTGACCATATCACCAATTGTGAAGGATAACATATATCACCAAATCTCTCCTCCACCCAATAAACTCCCCTGGCTTTCTTCAGGATCAATATAAAATCCTTTATTTGGCATTTGTCATCCTTCACAATCTGGCCCCTTCCTACCTTTCCAAGTTTTTTTTTCCAAGTTTTTCCAAAACACCACTCACCTACATGTACTATATAATCCAGTGGCATTGACCTTCATATTTTGTTTTGCACACAATATTCCATCTCCCTACTCCATGCCTTTTTAATCACTGTCCCCTATGCCTTGAATACTCTCCTTTACCTCCCCCTCCTGGTTTCCTTGGCTTCCTTCAAAAACTCAGCTCAAATCCCAATTTCATCAGGATGTTCCTCTAGGTCTACCTCCTCTACTTTCTCCACCACACACTGTTATTTCCTCTCCTCTGAAATTACCTTCCATTTACAGTCTGTGTATCTTGTATGTACAATTTTTTGCATGTTGTCTCCTCCATTTGGAGGATGGAGGAGGATGAGGAAGTCCAGAAAACAGAGTGGGGAAGTATGATGGGGAACATTTGGGTTAAAGTCAGCAAGACGAAAACAGAAGTGATATTATCATCCACACTGCCTGGATATAAGGAGAAATAGATGAGATATTTTGAAAGTAAATCATAAGCCTGGCCAGGAAACATGATATAGTTGTGATAAGGAATTTCAGTTTAGGGAATTTAGATCAGTGGTCTCCAAAGGGGGTGAGGGTAGGGAAGGAATGTGCAATACCCTGCTCTGGGATATGGAAAGAAAATATTAAAACTTCTATTTCTGATAATCATCTAAAAAAATTAAACTTTACAAATGTTTAATATATTGATTAACACTGGTACTCTCGCGTTACAAACATTACAAGAGATATCCTAAGAATGAGAGTAACACAACAGAGAGGAGTTAACAGTGGTGCCCTCACCTGTTCTTTTATGGTTAGCATATTTAAATACATTGTACATGTGCCTGGTTAAGTGGATTTACAGGTTGTATTATCTAGTTTTAACTAAATTAACTCACAAACTAGAGAAGTAGCTTAAAAACATTCTTATAAAGAAAACAGTCGCATGAAGACAATAAAACTCTAGCATATGTTCCCTTTTCTTCACCTAGTTTAGGTCCTTATTGCCTTTCACCTGTACTAATATTGTTCTCCTTTCCTCAAATCTCTCCCTCTTGGTACTTAGGTGCCAAGGTGATTTTTCTAGCAAGTAGGTGTGACTACATCAGCTCTCTTCTCAGTTAGTTCCAGGAGTTCCTTCTTATCTTCAGAACCAAAGACAAAGTCCTATGTTCGGCATTTAATATGTCTGATATTTAAGGCTCTTCATAACTTGATCCCTTCCTTCTTTCCAGGCTGTTTATATCTTAGTCCTCTCAAAATATAAGATCCTACAAAACACTCCGGCTCCCAGCTCTGTTAGTTTTCACTGGTTAACTTTCATGTTAGCCAAGAATATTCTCCTTCCTTACATCTATCCCCTGGCTTCGTTGGCTTACTTAAGTATCAGCTAAAATTCTACTTTGGCCATAGGTCTTTCCTGTTTCTTTTTAATCTTGGTGCCTTCCCTCTGAGATGATCTCTGGTTTATTCTATCTATCTATCTATCTATCTATCTATCTATCTATCTATCTATCTATCTATCTATCTATCTATCTCTTGTTTGTACATAGTTGTTTGCATGCTGCTTATTCCTGTTGGATTATAGGCTCCTTGAGGACAGGGATGGTTTTTGCCCTTTGCATCTTCAGTGCTTAGCAGAATGACTGGCACATAGTATGCATTTGGTAAATGCCTCTTGGCTTGCCTAATAGTTTGTCTATTTTGTTGTCCCATCCCCTCACGCTCATAGTTTTATTTATTAATTCCATGGTCTTCTTGCTTTCACTTTGGTTAAATCTCTTCTTTCATTTCCAAAATTTCTACTTCAGTCAGGAGATTTATCTCCCACGATTACACAGTTAGTAAATATCTGAGGTGTGATTTGAACCCAAGTCTCATAAGTGAGAGCTCTATCCAGTACAGTAGGCTGCCACTTTGGGAATAAGTGATTACTATATTTCTTATAATTTGTGATAAAGTAGGAGAAGAAAGCTGAGCATGATTGTCAGATACCCTAGATCTTAGGAAAATAAGTTTGGAAGTAATACTGAAAATAATCAGTAATGTACCATGGACTAAAATTCTAAAGAAGTCAGCTCAAGAAGGATGGGAAGCTCTATGAATGAAATTCTGAAAACACAAAGAAAAATAGAACTCTGTTCCCTGTATCTGGAATGTTCTCTCTCCATACCTCTTACCTCTTCTCTTTAGTTTCCCTGGCTTCTTTCAAGTCTCAGCTTAAACGCAACTCTCTTCAAGAGGTCTTTCCTGGGACTCTCATCTCTCCTTGTCCCAGGAGATTATACTCAATCTACTTTGTATATATTTTGTATGTACCTAGTTATTTTCATATTGTCTCTTCCATTAAAATGTGAGATTCTTGAGGGCCAGGACTATATTTTTGTCTTTTTTTGGGGGGGCGGCAATATCCTCAATGCTTAGCACAGTGCAACATTACATGTATTGAAATCACAAACAGTGAAAATTCAAATACCTGATAATGTTTTGGATTGATGGTAATTGCCCGATTGAAATCCTGCACACATTTATCCTTCTGGAGTTTCACTTTACAAAGGCCTCGTTGATAAAAAGCCTCAGCATATTCAGGGTATACTTTCACTGCTTTGTTAAAAAAGTCAAAGGCCTATAAAGGTCACATAATAAAAAAGAAACAACTTGGATCAATAAACCATATGCCATTACTTTCTAAAAACCAATAAAATAGTATGTGAATTTTAAAACAATAATTTTGTCCTATGGATACTTTTATTGCTTTTTAAAAACTCATTATGTAAAGCAAATAGAAATAAAAATTTATAAATTAAGTAGCATTCTATAATTATTTACAAACCTATTTACTATGTGTTGCTTTGTAAAACATTGAACTAATTGAACTAATAAGCAATTGAACTAATAAATACTAAACAATGATTACCATGTTTAGAAAAATAATTACTCCTCACTTAAATGGTGTGGGTAATAATAATAATAATGTTGCATTATTATTAATTTCTATTTACATAGTACTTTACAGTTACAAAAATGTTTCCTACACATATTATTTTATGTTATACTTGAAATAACCTTGTGAGGGAAGCAGAACAGGTATGATTAACTATTTTTTACAGATTTTGAAAATCAATCAACTAAATTACATGGCTTGCTCATATTGACATAGTTTACTAGGTGACAAAGCTGGAACTTGTACCCACAACTTTATCAGCTTTATCATAGTTGTTAATATACAAACTTTAATTTTTGCTCACACTAAAAAGGAATGCCAGGTTAATTTTCAGTGGTGCTCTTTTGAATCTCTATTAATGGTTATCAAATGAGAATCAGGAATGAAATTTCAATTATTATGCTTCAAAAGTATTTATTTCTAGCTCTAAGATCTTATAATCCTAATATATGTAAGGTTTTTCAAGGACTGGGACTAAGAGTTGTCTTTCATTTTTGTATCCCCAGTGTTTAGCACAGTGCCTAATAGGCAGTGGGTATTTAGGAAACGTGTGTGTGTGTGTGTGTGTGTGTC
This sequence comes from Vombatus ursinus, assembly GCF_900497805.2. Taxonomy (NCBI): domain Eukaryota; kingdom Metazoa; phylum Chordata; class Mammalia; order Diprotodontia; family Vombatidae; genus Vombatus; species Vombatus ursinus. Next base: position 339,653 of record NW_020955184.1, read on the forward strand.
TGTGTGTTTAAATTAAAGTTGGGCTCTGACCATCCAGAAGATACAAACAAACAAAGAAAAAAAGGCAGGAGGCCAAGCAATGATCCTTAGACTCTTTGGAATTTCTTGTTGGAATAACTAACATGTGGCCCTATTAAGTACTAATGTGACCTTTAGGCCAAAACATACAAAAGTTAGTGCAAGAGTATAGTAAAATGTGACACACAACATAAAGAATATCGATGGGTTCTTCTGTTAAGCTGTAAGTTTAGAATACTGACCAATTCCATAGACATTGGCCCATGAAATTACAAATGTACATGAGTGTCTATTTAAGGATGAAGGAATTATCCATTGCATTATACATATACAATTGTATATTATTTTTATTTTTAACATGTAAGATAAAGGTCACAAATTTGAAGTGTGAATTTTAATACATAGTGCTCAAGGTTGTCTATACAGTGTCCCAAAAGGCTTGGTGTAACTTTAAGCTACTAATAGCTTTTATCATTAATAAAAGGACACCAAGTATTAGCTGTGGAATCACATGGTTGTTGTCAAACTGCTAATGTTAATGACTAAGTTCTACACAATTTGATCAACCACTATAATTGCCAGTACAGAGAAGCTAATTGGTCACTAGTCTAATGTTTTTCATCACACTGAGACATGTGTTTCAGGAAAAAGATTGCTTCATAAAATGCAGTTGGATTATTTTATAAAAATATTTTCTGGAATTAGACTTGTTGTTAAGTATATTTTAAATATTTTTACCTAAGATACCAGTCATGAAATAGACATGAAGAATCATTATTGAATAATGACATCACAATGATAATAAATCATTACAATGAATAATGTCAAGTGTCATTACTGAATAATAATATCTAGATAGGTTAGAACCAGGATTAAGTGAGTTGGCTCAATAATATTTATGTAATTTTCTTGAGCTTGGCTTATCACAGAAGCTATAACACTGTTGATGTTACATATTGACAAGTCATAGAAGAAGTCTTAGACTACCTTGTGGGGATATAACCTTTATAAGTGGGGTTCTTATATATAACCAAAAGATGCCATGTTCCTTAACAGCTTCTAAAAGTAACAAATGCATATATTTTAAAAATCTCAGAAAATACCAATTGGAGATTCCCTTCTTCCATGTAACAAAGACCTAAGTGATAGTAACATTCCGCGGACAGAAATGATCCCTTTGGTGTCCTGTCTGTAGCAGTTATTGCATCCAAAGCCCTTTTAAAAGTTATCACAGCATTCTACAATGATAAAAAAGTGAAACCTTTTTATTATTTGCTTAGAATTACAGAATTTTAGAGTCGAAAGGAATCTTAAAGATTATCCAGTCTAACTTTCTCATTAAAAAAAGATCCAAAGAAGTTAAGTAAGTTAAGTTAAGTAAGTAAGACGTTAAGTAAGAAGTTAAGTACCATATAGTTAGTCGCTCACCTGGGCAGTGTCAGACCAAGAACTAAAAACTAAATTTCCTGACTTTCCATCTAATATTCTTTCCATAACAACATACAAACTATTGTAGTATGCTTATGACAAATATATTGGGTGAATTTTCTTAGAAAATTAAAATTTAGAAGTATTAGCTTAAGAAGTTCCTGAAAATATTAAAGAATTATTTCCTTGAAATTCAAGTAAGACATTTATTCTATTTCAAGCCATATCCCCTAGTGATTTGAGGAGGCAAAATATTATGGGCCTAATTAATAGCAAAAGAGTGCTTGTGAAAAAAATCTGATATAACTTTAATTTTTAATCAATTTTTATTTTTCTTTTAAAAAATAAAAGTAGGGGCAGCTAGATGGCACAGTGGATAGAGCATTGGCCTTGGATTCAGGAAGACCTAAGTTCAAATCTGGCCTCAGATACTTGACACTTACTAGCTGTGTGACCCTGGACAAGTCACTTCATCCCATTGTTGGAAAAAAAAAAAGCCATCTTTGGAGGCAGAGCTAAGACGGCAGAGTAAAAGTAGTGACTAGCTTGAGCTCTCCCCCAAATTCCTCCAAATACCTGTAAAAAATGGTTCTAAACAAATTCTAGAGCAGCAGAACTCACAAAAAGACAGAGTAAAACAAATTTCCAGCCCAAGACAACCTAGAAGGTCAGCAGGAAAGGTCTGTTGCGCTGGGTGGGGAGAGGAGCACAGTTCAGTGTGGGCCTTGCGGGCGAAGACAGAGCCTCAGCAAACGCAGAGTAAGCCTCAGGGGACTGAATCACAAGCAGCTGTGGCAGTTTCCAGACTTCTTAACCCACAAACACCAGAGACAAGTTAGAAGGTCAGTAGGAAAGGTCTGTTGGACCTGGGTGAGAGAGCAGCTCTGTCCAACCCCAGTCCTGGCACAGCCCCAAGATGGTGGCTGCTTCTGGAGCTCTTGGCTCACAGATGGTGGGAGGATCAAGCAGCTGATCAGAGGGGAATTGCAGGGATCTCTGCAGGATTCTTGAATTGCAGGGATCTCTGCAGGAAAGGCAGGATTCTCTTGCTTTGCCTGTGCTTGGATCTGGGTTGCAGTCCTAGGTGGCAGTCCTGGGGCGAGGAGGAGTGCTGGCATGGTGGAACATGTAGTGGAGGTGGAGAGGGAATCCTCCTTACAGTTCTAAGGCAGAAAAGGGTGCTTGTGGCCACCCACAGACCAGAGCACAGGCCAAGAAAGGAATAAACACCTCATTTTTGATCATACCACCTGGGAAGACCTGAAAATTTATAGGTCCCTAGAAGTATCTCTGAAAACAGCTGCACAAAACCCCCAAAGTTTGTGACAGTACATTTTCCACACTGGAAACAGACCCCTACCTTAACAAAGAGTTTAAAACTCAAGTAATTGGCTAGGAACATGAGCAAACTATGCAAAAAAAGTCAGACCATAGAATCTTATTTCAGTGACAAAGAAGATCAAAACATACAACCAGAAGAAGACAACAAAGTCAAAACTACATCCAAAGCCTCCAAGAAAAATATGAATCAGTCCCAGGCCATGGAAGAGCTCAAAAAGGATTTTGAGAAGCAAGTAAGAGAAGTGGAGGAAAAACTGGGAAGTGAAATGAGAGTGATGCAAGAAAATAATGAAAAACAAGCCAACAGCTTGCTAAAGGAGACCCAAAAAATACTGAAGAAAATAACACCTTAAAAAATAACCTAACCCAAATGGCAAAAGTGGTCCAAAAAACCAATGAGGAGAAAAATGCCTTAGAAAAGGAAATCCAAAAGCTCACTGAAGAAAATACTTCCTTAAAAATTAGAATGGAGCAAATGGAAGCTAGTGACTTTATGAGAAACCAAGAAAACCAAAAGAATGAAAAAATGGAAGATAATGTGAAATATTTCATTGAAAAAACAACTGACCTGGAAAATAGATCCTAGTGAGATCATTTAAAAATTATTGGACTACCTGAAAGCCATGATCAAAAAAAGAGCCTAGACATCATCTTTCAAGAAATTATCAAGGAGAACTGCCCTGATATTCTAGAACCAGAGGGTAAAATAGAAATTGAAAGAATCTACCAATCATCTCCTGAAAGAAACCCCCAAAGAAAAACTCCTAGGAATATTGTAGCCAAATTCCAGAGTTCCTAGGTCAAGGAGAAAATGTTGCAAGCAGCCAGAAAGAAACAATTCAAGTATTATGGAAGCACAATCAGGATAACACAAGATTTAGCAGCTTCTACATTAAGGGACCTGAAGGCTTGGAATATAATATTCTGGAGGTCCAAGGAGATAGGATTACAATCAAGAATCACCTACCCAGCAAATCTGAGTATAAACCTTCAGAGGAAAAAAATTGACATTCAGTGAAATAGAGGACTTTCAAGCATTCTTAATGAAAAGACCAGAGCTGAATAGAAAATTTGACTTTCAAGACTCAAGAGAAGCATGAAAAGGTAAACAGGAAAGAGAAATCATAAGGCACTTACTGAAGCTGAACTGTTTACATTCCTACATGGAAAGATGATATTTGTAACTCATAAGACTTTTCTCATTATTAGGGTAGTTGGAGGGAATATATATAGACAGAGGACACAGGGTAAGTTGAAAATGAAGGGATGATATCTAAAAAAGAAAATTAAGGAGTGAGACAGGAATGTACTGGGAGAAGAAGAAAGCTACTATTCTAGTTCAGGTTCTCACCACCTACTATAAGAGCCTCCTAATTGAGCTTCCTACTTCTAGTCTGTCCCCTCTCCAAACTATGAAGCCAATGAAACTGCTATCAACTAGATCAGGGGTCAGCAAATCATGGCCCAAGGGCCAAATCCATCCCACTGCCTGTTTTTGTACAGTCTTCAAGTTCAGAATTAATATAAAAACCATTATCCATCAGACCAGATTTGGCCAGTGGGCCATAGTTTGCTTACCTCTGAACTAGATTAGTTATCATAAGCTCTCATCCTGGTAAACCATCCTGATACAAGAGCTATTAAAAATGGTTCATGCTTCAATACTTCAGGGATTGGTAATTTTTGTCAGCATTCCTTTCACAAGATCGGATCAAATTCCCTCCACACTTTAAGGTAAGTAATTATTATAAATTATGGGATTGAAAAATAAATCCCCCCGAAACCAATGTACTGATGATGAATCTCTGAATTTAATTAGAGTAGCCTTCAGATGGGTCATAGTCTATTGTTGGGTTTATATTCAGAACCTTTTCGGTTTGGTAAACTCTAAAAGATCTTGTGCTCTACTTCCAAGAGTTCAAAATCACCTCCATGACATCATGAACCATCTTAGTAAGACTTCCTATAGCAGTTTTCCAAGTCCCATAAAGTAAGGCATTATATGGAAAGAGAAAACTCCACTATAAATTTAAACAACAATGTTAAATACAGCATATCGATTCTATCAACACATTTAATAAAAATTACTGTTAAATTTTCTCACCTGTATTTTTTTGGCCTTCATTTGGGTTTTTCCTAATAGCATGTACATGGCAGGCTCTGGCTTACACAATGTGACTGAAAATAAGATTTTTATAGCTTCTGTGTGATGATTACAAAATGAAAAAACCAATGATTGCTGAACAGAAGACAACTCCAAGGAACCTACAAGTGAAGAAAATTTTCTGTAAATGTTTCACGTCACCTTTTTCTAGTTCATGTAATATCAGAATGGTATTCAGTTTTTAGAAAGAGATTGTTTTGAGAAAATCTTGTAACTCAAGAATTGTATATTACAACCACATCAACTAATTCATAAGTATTATATTAAGACCTCTTTACTCTAAACAACTAATAAACAATGCCAGCTATACTAGCAAAAAAAAAAAAAGGATTTCTATCATCTATACTAAATCATCTATACTAAATGGGAACTGGGGCTACCAGAAACCACCACCCAACAATCAATTTGCTGACTTCTGTGTTACCTGTACTCAGAGATTGAAGCAATCTGTGTTTGCTTAAGAGCAGGACTGATTGATGGGCCCTTGGAGGGAGAGGGAACCTAGAGTGAGTTCTGGCACAAGAGCAGTCCCAAGTTTAAGCTACTTTGTGGATTGAAATCCACTCAAAATTATAACTCATGAGCCCCCACTAATACTTGTACTAGTTAGGCAAAGAATACAACTAAACCATCAGTCAACAAACCAGGTGGTGCAGTGAATAGAATATTAGGTTTGGAGTCAATAAGAGTTGAACTTGAATCTTGACTCAGATACTTACTCACTGTGTGGCCCTGGCCAAGCCACTTAATCTCATGTACTTCAGTTTCTTCATTATAAAATTGGGGTAGTAATAGTACCTATCTTGTTGTAAGGATCAAATAGACACTATGTGCAAAGCACTTGGTAAACCTTAAAGCACTTCATAAACACTAGCAATGAGTTATTACTTAATATGTGTGAGACATTGGAGATACAAAGACACACACAAAAAAAAACCCAAGGAGTCCCTGTCCTCAAGGAACTTGTATACTTTTTGGGAAAACAATATGTAGAAAGATGAGTAAATACAAAATATATACATAGTAATTTGGAGGAACATTATTAATAGGGGGATCAGGAAAGGTCTCATGTAGGGGAGGGCATTTGTTCAAAGCTTTGGAAGAAATCAGAGATTCTAAGAGATGAAGGTCTGGAGCAAGTGTATTCTAGGCGTGGGCTATAGCTTATGTGAAGGCATATAGATGGGAAGTGGAATGTCATTATGTGAGGAACAGTAAGCAGGTCAATTTGGCTAGAACATAAGAGTGCATGAAGGGGAGTAATGTATAATAAGCGTGGAAAAGTGGCCTGGAGCCAGAGTATAAATGACTTTAAATCTCAAACTAAGGAGTTCAGATTTTATCCAAGAGGCAGCTAGGGGTCCTGCGGCTTGTTGAACAGGAGAATGATGTCATCTGAACTGTGCTTTCGGAATATCAGTTTTGCAATGCTGGAGGGGATAGATTGGAGAGGGAAGCCATTTGTATTAAGGAGCCCAGTTAGTAAGCTCATGAAATGACCCAGGCAAAAGGTAATGAAAGCCTAAACAATGTGGTCCATGGTGTTATGTGTGGAGGGAAAGGGATGATGTGAGGGATATTGTGGAGATACGACTGAGAAGACTTGTCAAGTGATTGGAGACAGAGGTGTGGAGTGACAGAGAAGCATCAAGGATAACTCCTAGGTTGCAGAACTGAGAGACTGGAAGAAGAGTAGTAATCTCAATAGAAATAGGGGAGAGAGAGGTGGGCTTTGGGAGGGAAGACACGAGTTTTCTCTTATGATGTTTAATTTGAGATGCAATTAGTTCAAAGCAATGAGAAAATTAATAATGAACATTTCCCCCATAAATCTTACTCCCTTGCAAACACACCCATCATCAGTGGGAAGAATAGACATAGTTCTATAGCAGGAATAGAGAGACACACATTTGGAAGTTACTCATATGACTTATATTCTATTGGGGAAAACACCACATAGACAAATAAGTAAATACAAACTTTATAGAAAGTAAACACAAAGTGATTTGGGAGGCCCTCTCAGTTTGGGGGCAATCAGGAAATGTCTTACATAGGAGGCGACAATTGTGGCTTCTTTGTGACCAAGACTTATTTGTGAAAGGTCACAGATATAGGGAATATGCACAGCCATGATATATGCATGCAGAAGTAATTCATACCTCCCATGCTGCAAGACTTCCACTATCTTCTGGTAATGTCTTATGCTGTTTCTCTAGAGCCTGCTCCCTGCTGGTCTCTTGCAGATGGTGGAGGTCAATTGTTTGATCTTGCGGCCGCATATCACCACTTATCTCTTAGAACTGAGCTTCTCTCTGTTAATAGAATCTGAGTTTGACCTCTTCAGGGCACCTGTAAGCCACTTTGGTTCCCAACTGCTAGGGAACTGGGACTAGAAAGCATTTCCCTAATAAGGACAATGATATCTCTTTAGTAATAGTGAAGCTGTGAGCCTCTACAACTAGAAACAAGTCAACACAATCTCTAGTAATCAGGACCTGAACTCATATCTCAGTCCTGGCCTATCTGAAGAGAAATAGAGGCTACTTGGGCCACTATAGGCTACTCGGGCCACTATAGGCTACTCAGAGAATCGTGTCCTGGCACTGATAGTCATAGCAGGAGACAAGTGTCTGGGCACCATTGCCAGGGGGGCTGTTGAGAATACCATAAACTTCAACATCCCTGTCAGAGCCACAGCAAGAATGGAATGATCCTTTGAGGAAAAGAAGACAGATACCCTTCAAGGTCAGAGCCCACAGTGGGCTACAACAAGGCAGAGATGAAAAGCAAGGATTGAGGAAGAGGGTGGGCTTAATGCCAACCATTCTGTGTAGATCAGCAATAGTAGTAGTGTCCAGAATACAGAGGGGGCAGAATTAAACAAGTCCTGCCCAAACCGTCCTAGGATGTTGAGAAGAGTGACCTAATACAAAATCCTAATCCAAGAAGTGAGGTTGAAAATATGAGTAAACAGTTGTTGTTCAGTCGTTTTAGTCATGTCTGACTTTTCATGATCCCATTTTTGGGGTTTTCTTGGCAAAGATACTAGAGTGGTTTGCCCTTTCCTTCTCTAGCTCATTTCACAGATGAGGAAACTGAGGCAAACAGAGTTAAGTGACTTGCCCAAGGTCACACAACTAGAAAGTGTCTGAGGCCAGATTTGAACTCAGCAAGATGAGTCTTCCTGACTTCAGGCCCAACACTCTTATCCACTGTGCCACCCAGCTGACCCTTTCTTTGTCACCCCATGGACTTGCCCATTAGGTTTTCTTGCAAAGATACTAGAGTGGTTTGCCATTTCCTTCTGCAGTGTGACCCTATTTTACAGATGAAGAACTGAGGCAAATAAGGGTTAAGTGACTTGCCCAGAGTCGTACAGCTAGTAAGAGATGGTAGAAAACATTAAGCACAATTAAGAAATAGGCTGGGTTAAGAGTATCAAGGGAAATCTGTGACAGAATATATCAAGATACTTATTGGTTTTCTGTTATCAATGCTGACTGGAAAGAACAAGTTCAAAACAATTAACACCTATGTAAAATACATACCTTTAGATCTGTAAAATGGACCAACAAATTTGGAAATTATCCCAACAAAGACCTATACAATGTTAATGAAACACAGGGACCATCACCTTAGGCAGCTATAGAAAGTTGAACACTTCCCTGCTAAAACAGAGGAAGAGGATTGATAGACATTCTTAGAGAACATGATCTATAGGTCACAAACCTAAGAAAGACTTTGGGAAGTACTTTCTTCATAGAACAATCATAATGTCTAATATCAATTCAAATAGCAACATAAAGGCCAATAAAAATTCATATAACTAGATTTGTAGAATATTAAATGAAAATTATTTGCCTCTGGATGAAGTTTATGAAATTGCTAAGATCCAAGAATAGAATCAAAAGATCCTCTAGGGGCTAGGTCCATGTAAACTTGGCCAACAATATGACAACCAAGCAGAATAGAACCAATGCCTGAATCACGTGGACTTATTTGTGGAAACAAATGGGTTTATGATGGTGATTCAGAACTACATTATTGCTATTAGAAATTATAGACAGGCTGCCCACGAGGAGCTTAGACTTAGTAATCAATGTAGGTTATTCAAATAAATGGTAAAAACTGTGCAACACGTTATCTGTAGGATATACAAATTTAGCCTCTATTGAATGCCTATCAACATATCACCTAATGGCTAACCTTAAACATCAGAAGCTCACTGTCTTTCATGGACTAACAAATGACAAATCCCCATTTTACAAATTTAGACCTCAAAATATCTTGGATAATGCAACCAATAAACTGTACTGGGACCATACCACTATTCACTAGCCAAACTACTGCCTCAAATCACTTGGATGTAACATGAAAGAATGTTTTTAATATATATTGCCATTCCAAGTGCTCTTAATGTATAAGTTACATGTAATGAAAAACTTTCAAAATATAGAGACTTAACAGAGGAGATAAAAATTTTGTGGAAACAAAATGAGGTGCATATGATCCTTATTTTCTTATCTAATGCTGAATTTATGCTGATGATGCTTTCAGTGAGCCTACAAAGAATTAACTTAAATTATACTTTTATTCAACTATAAGAAACTGCTTTATCTGTGAAACAATTTTTAGAACATTAAATATAAAAATAATAACAGCAGGATAGTAGCTTGTCACAGGATCATTTCTAGCTATACACCATTGAAAAAGAAGAATAAAATGACAATGATGATACTCTATCACAATGAAGATGCAAATTGATCAAATACAAAATAGAAAATTCATGTACTATTAAGATAACAATAGAATGACTGACTTAAAAGAAGTGACTGAAACCAGCTTTTTTTTTCTTCTAAAACTGTCAGGCCCAGAGAAGATATATTAATTGTTGGATAAAATAATTCTCAGTGTTGTATAAATTACCTTAAATCCATTATCATCATTACTAAATAGAACTGAGTATGACTTTTAAGTGAGAGAGTTGAACCAAAGAATCATATTAATTTCTTGATGAATGGATAACATTAAGTTAGAAGACTTTATTAAAAAATACCTTAAATTATTACTTCATGGCATGGAAACTTTTTCTTGTGACATCAAGATAAGATATAAACTAGATAAGTTTATAATTCTTAATGTGCTTTAATAAAAAGAGACCAAAAACTGTAAGCTTGAATCTAGAGGTCAAATTGAACCAACAGATAAAAGCAATATTTAAAAATTCCTTTATCAAAAAGAAAGCAGAGGATATATATATTAAGAGTCTGATAGATCAATTAATAGCTATATACAATGCCAATCTTAATGTCTACTTTTGGTATAGTAAAATGAACTAGTAAAATGATCTAGATGTCCAAACAAAATTCTCTTAATGTTAATGAATCACATAGCACATTACCATATGGTAGTTACAAAAGACGAATCCATTCTGGGCAAAAAAGAAGGAAAAAGATTATTAAATATTTTCAGAACATATTAAACAAGTTAAAATTTTATAGAAACACTCTTGAAACAGATTTTACTTCACTAAGCAATAGTAGTGGGGACAAGGGAGAGGAACAAAGATGGTGGACAAAAACCAGCAACTCACCTGAGCTCTCTGCAAAACCTCTTCAAACACCTTTAAATAATGCCATAAAACAATTCCTGGAGCAAAAGAACCCACAAAAGGATGGAGTGAAATAATTTTCCAGCCAAAGACAACTTAGAAGGTTGGCAGGAAAAGTTTGTCGCACCTGGATGAGAGTGAAGCACAATCCAGCCCAGGCTGTGACAGAACAGTTCCAGCCCCAGCAAACTAGCAGCAGGCCTTAAGAGCCATTGAATTAGCAGTGGCAGCAGCTGCTTCCAGAGCTCACAACCCACACCCAGTAAGGGGGTGAAACAACTGGTCAGAAGGAGACTATAGGGGTCTCTTTGCTAGCACTGAGTCAAGAGTCTGTTGCTTTGCCCATACTCAGATCCAGATCACAATCCTGGGTGGCAGTCCCAGGGTAAAGAGGAGCACTACTAGCATACCTAAGTTTGTGGCCACGGTGGAGCAGAGACCCTTGTCACAGTTCCAAGGCAGAAAAGAGTGCTTGTGGTCACTCATAGATCATTGCACAGGCCAGGAGAGTAGAAAACACACCTCTCCTTTGATCATACCACCTTGGAAGAACTGAAAACTTATAGGTTCCCTAGAAATATCTCTGAAAATAGCTGCACAAAACCCCTGAAACTTGGGACCGCGTGTCCTCCACACTAGAAGAAGAACCCTACTTTAACAAAGAGTTAAAAGTCAAGAAATAGGTAGGGAAAATGAGCAAACAACAGGAAAAAAATTGACCATAAAAAGTTACTATGGTGACAAAGAAGATAAAAACACACACACAGAAGAAGACAACAAAGTCAAAGTTCCTACATCCAAAGCATCCAAGAAAAATATGAATTGGTCCCAGGCCATGGAAGAGCTCAAAAAGGATTTTGAAAATCAAGTAAGAGAGGCAGAGGAAAAATTGGGAAGAAAAATGAGAGTGATGCAAAAAAAAATTATGAAAAATGAGTCAACAGCTTGGTAAAGAAGACACAAAAAATACTGAAGAAAATAACACCTTAAATAACAGACTAGGCTAAATGGTAAAAGATGTCCAAAAAGCCAATGAGAAGAAGAATGTCTTAAGAAGCAGAAGTGATCAAATGCAAAAAGAAGCACACATATTCACTGAAGAAAAAAACTCCTTAAAAAGGAAAATTGGTCAAATGGTAAAGGAGGTACAAAAGCTAACTGAAGAAAATAATTCCTTAAAAATTAAAATTGAGCAAATGGAAGCTAATTACTTTATGAGAAGTCAAGAAACAATAAAACAAAACTAAAAGAATGAAAAATAGAAGATGGTGTGAAATATCTCATTGGAAAAACAACTGACCTGAAAAATAGATTTGGGAGAGATAATTTTAAAATTATTGGATTACCTGAAAGCCATGATTGAAAAGAGCCTAGACATCATCTTTCAAGAAAATATCAAGGAAAACTGCCCTGATGTTCTAGAGCCAAAAGGTAAGATAGAAATTGAAAAAAAATCCACCAATCACTTCCTGAAAGAGATCCCAAAATGAAAACTCTCAAGAATATTATAGCCACCCCAGAGCTCCCAGGTCAAGGAGAAAATATTGCAAGCAGTCAGAAAGAAATGATTCAAGTATCGTGGAAACACAATCAGGATAACACAAGATTTAACAGCTTCTACATTAAGGGAACTGGAGAACTTGGAATATGATATTCTGAAGGTCAAAGGAGCTAGGATTACAACCAAGAATCACATACCCAGCAAAACTGAGTACAATTCTTCAGGGGAAAAAATATACATTCATTGAAATTGAAGACTTTCAAGCATTCTTGATGAAAAGAGCAGAACTGAATAGAAAATCTGACTTTCAAATACAAGACTCAAGAGAAGATAAACGGGAACTTAAGGAACTTAACAAAATTATACTGTTTACATTCCTACATGGGAAGATGATACTTATAACTCATAAGAACTTTCTCATTATTAGGGCAATTAAAAGGAGTATATATATGTATAGACAGAGGGCACAGGTTTGAGTTGAATATGAAAGGATGCGATCTTAAAAAATAAAAATAAAGGATGAGAGAAGAATGTACTGGGAGAAAGGTAAGGGGAGAGGTGGAATGGGGTAAATTATCTCACATAAAAGAGGCAAGAAAAAACTTTTACAGTGGAGTTGAAGAGGGAGAAGTTGAGGGGGATTGAGTGAACCTTATTCTCATCAGAATTGGCTCAAAGAGGGAATAACATACACACTTAATTGGGTATAGAAATCTATTTTATTCTACAGGAAAGTTGGAAGGTAAGAGGATAAGAGAAGAGGGGTGATCGAAGAAGAGTAGATTGGGAGAGGGGGCAGGAAGAAGCAAAACACTTTTGAGGAGGGACATGGTGAAAGGAGAGAGAGAATAGAATAAATGGGGTGGGGAAAATACAATGGAGTTAGCAATAATAACTGTGAAAAATTTGAAGCAAGTTTCTCTTATAAAGGCCTCATTTCTCAAACATACAGAGAACTGAATCAAATTTATAAAAGAGGCATTCCCCAATTGGTAAATGATTAAAAGATATAAACAGTTTTCAGATGAAGTAATCAAAGCTATCTAAAGCCATATGAAAAAATATTCTCACTCACAATTGATTGGAAAAATGGAAATTAAAACAATCCTGAGGTACTACTTTACATCTATTAGATTGGCTAATAGGATAGAAAAGGAAAATGACAAATGTTGAAGAGGATACAGGAAAATTGGGACACTAATGCACTGTTGGTGGGATTGTGAACTGGTTCAACCATTCTGTCGAGCAATTTGGAACTATGCCCAAAAGGCTATAAAACCATGCATACATTTTGACCTAGCAATACCACTACTATGTATGTATCTCAAAAGAGATAAAAAATAAAAAGGAAAGGACCTAGATATAAAAAAAATATTTGTAGCAGCTCTTTTTTGGTAGCTAAAAATTGGAAAATGAGGGGATGCTCATCAATTGGGGAATGACTGAACAAAATTGTGGTATGTGATTGTGATGGATTACCATTATGCCACAAGAAATGATGAGCAGGATACTCTCAGAAAAATCTGGAAAGATTTACATGAGCTGCTGCAAAATGAAATGTACCATGTAAAAGTTAATAGCAATATTGTAAGATGATCAGTTGTGAATGATTTAGCTTTTCTCAGCAATGTAATGATCCAAGACAACTCTGAAGGATTTGTGATGAAAAAATGCTAACTCTCACCGAAGATGGTGTCTGAATACAGATTGAAGCATACTTTCTTTTTACTTTCTTTATTCTTCTTGAGATTTATTTTTGGTTTATGTTTTTTTTCACAAAATGACTAATATTGATATGTTTTGCATGACTACACATATATAACCTATATTGAATTGCTTGCCTTCCCAATGGGGGGGGGGAGGGTGAGGAGGGAGGAAGAGAATTTGGAACTCAAAGTTTTAAAAACATGTTAAAACTGTTTTTACAAGTAGCTGGGGGAAAATAAAATACTAGACAAAAATTTAAAAGAGCAATAGTAATGGTTGACAATAGTTATATGCCTTTAAATTTGTCAAATGTCAATAAAAGTGGTTTATAAGGTCCAAATGTGGGTGACATCCACACAAACTCATGCAATAATATATTGACAGAGAAGCATCAAACAAATGGATTTATTTATAGAAACAGAAGGATTAATATAATGATCTAAGATCAGGTCATTACCATTAGAAATTATAGAAAGGTTAACTAACCTCAGGGAGTGCAGACTTAATGGCTGAAGCATATTATACATTGAAATGGTATGGAAATTAAGCAACATTGTAGGTTATAAACTTTTAGCATATGTCAGCTACCTAGAAAGACAATCCTGTAGGTAGAATTATACTCTAAAAACTCACTATTCTCTATAAACTAACAGCAACTAATTCACATACTACAAAGATATACCACCAAATGTCTTTTTTGTTTTTCTAGAGTAATTATTTAATATACTTACCCCCACCCCCAAATTACATGTTGAAACAATTTTTAACATTTTTTTTATCGTTTTGAGTTCCAAATTCTATCTTTTCCTCCCTGTCAACCCTCTCCCTTCCCTTTGAGAACTTAAAAAATAAACTGAACTGGAGCTGGCGCATCATTAAAAGTAAAATTATTGCCCACAACCAGTCAGACATGACAATGATTCAGAAAAAATTAAGGACAAAATCCTTAATAGATGTCATAATACCAATACTCATAACCTCAAAACTATGTGGAATAAAAGAATGGCTTTCAAAATATAGAGATCTAGTAGAAGAAACTAAAATCATGTAGTAATGGGCCAAGATCCACGTCATCCCTGTCAATCTATTTGCTACCATGTTTGTTCTAAAGAAGTGTCTAGAAGATATAGATAAATCCCAGTCTTCTCATCCAATTACACAAAGCAGTTATTTCATCCACCTGCACAATAGTTAGCAGAAAATAAGTATAAAAGAATAACACCAGGATAACAAAATGACCTGAAATTGCTTCTATCTGAACTCTGCTCAAAAAGGTAAGAAGAATGAAGTGATAAAAGTACTTACTATATGCCAGATGCAAAGCTAAGTGCCAAGGAAACAAACACAAGCAAAAACAATAATGAGCCCTAACCTCAAGCGCTATAACAATAATATCTTTGAACTTGCATATCATTTTAAAGCACTCTCACATTGCATTATTTTATCTGATCATCACAGCACTCCTATGCAAAACCAGGTATTATTTATTTCATTTTACAGATGAAAAAAGCTGAGATTCAGATAGATTAAGTGTCTAAGGTCACCCAGAGAGTAAATATCAGAACCAGGATTAAGACATAAGTCTTTTGACTTTTTTTCCCCTTCAGTTACCAACTCTTCCTTTTCACATCACTTTTCTTCTCCAAATCTAAAATTTTTTATGTTCTTTAATTTTCAAATTTTTTCCTCACATGCAGTGTCAGAAAAAGTGCACAAAAATATTTATTCTTGCATTACTTCCTTTAAAACTGCACTGTAGTTATATAGCTGTAGTTATAAGTAACATTTACCTTTGTTCATTTTTGCTAGTTGGAAAATAGTGGATTTTGCCAGATCATACTGCTTCATCTCCAGTAGATAGCGTCCTCTGTAAGGGGGAAAAAAAAGCTTTCAGACTAAATGAGAAAAAAGGCAAATTTAAGGAGTAACTTACAGAATAACCACTGCAATGGGTAAATGCATAAACATGTATATATATTCATAAAAGCATTGTATGTTTGTATATGATGTAAGTTTAGACCAACGCTTCTTAAACTGTGGAGCACAACCCCATATTGGGTTGCAGAACTGAATGTGGGTGTTTTGAAAAATTTGGCAACAGTAAAAGGTTTTTGAATGCACAACAACCAAAAATTAATTCAAAATCAAATGTGTAATGAATCCAAGGTGTTTCTGGCAGTGCTTGCCTGTGTAGCATTGTGTGACTTTACTGCAGTCTTGGTTCTGAACACACAACGTGTGCACTTTGCACTACGCATGCCATCACACCATGCAACACCAATTAATGCTGCCAGAAACACCTCATCTAAGATTTGAGACTATTGTATGTTATAAACTGCAATGCTTTTACTGTACATACATAGTTTTCTGCTCTTACAGAAACATAATAGTTTAATTATGGAAAATAAAGACTTTTAATATTTTCCTATCATCATTCCTCAACATGTAAGTATTAAATCAGTATATTTTGGATTGTATTGTGTTAGAATGCTTGATTTTAAAAATAAACATAAGTACTTAATTGTAGCAAGTAAAGACAAAAGCCCTGTAATAATATTTCTCCACCATCACCACTGTATCTGTAAGTGTGAACATCAATTTTTTAA
Source organism: Vombatus ursinus (assembly GCF_900497805.2). Lineage (NCBI taxonomy): Eukaryota > Metazoa > Chordata > Mammalia > Diprotodontia > Vombatidae > Vombatus > Vombatus ursinus. Next base: position 356,029 of record NW_020955184.1, read on the forward strand.
ATTAAGCACAAACAAATGTAATTTCATAAGCTAAAGCTAGTACTTATTTGAGAAATTATTAACAATATTTATTTATATTTTAGTACAAAAATATTTTTGGTTAAGAATAAGTGGCTAAATTTAGACAGAAGAGATAAAAGTACTGATGAAAATGTAACAGAGTCTTTGCTACCAGGTTGTCATACATCAAAATTGACAAGAAAAAGAAAATGTATCAAATAATTTTTGCAATATGGATTTACTTATAATAATGATGATGCTGTGGAAAAACCTCTTTGCTTAATTTGTAATGAAGTTTTGGCTGTGGAGAGCATGAAACCAGCCAAACTAAAATGACATCTTAGTACCAAGCATGCAGCATAATGCAATAAATCAAAGGAATATTTTGAATGACTTTTAAAATTTTTCAAATAAAGTAAAGCAATGTTTTAAGAAATTTGTTACTGCCAATGAAAAATATTTGCTTGCATCTTAATGAAACTTCTTATTTAATTGCAAAAAGTAAAAAAGCCCTATGTGACAGGAGAAAATCTTGTGTTACCTGCTGCTATTAAAATGTTAGAAATAGTCCATGGGAAAAATATGGGGATGAAATTTGCAAAATTCCTTTATCAAATGATACTGTTTCCAAAAGAATTTCTGAAATTAGTAATGACCAGTTCCAGCACCTTCTTACCAGGCATAAGGGCAGCCCAAACTTTGCAATTCAGTTATATGAAACAACTGATATTTCCAACATGTTGTCACTTTATGTAAGATATGTTTATGAAGAAAGCATCTATGACGAAATATCATTTTGTCCCCTTTTGGAAGGGCACATGAGAGGAGGAGATACATATCTTAAGGTTGATGAATTTTTCATAAATGAAAGTTTACAGTGGAAAAATTACATTGGAGTCTGTACAGATGGTGCTGGAGCAATCATAGGCAAGAATGTTGGATTTAGAGCAAAAGTTAAAGCTGGTGGCAGTGAACATATCATTTTTACTCACTACATGATCCATTAGAGGCATGCATAGCCAAAAAAAATCACCAGAGTTAGATGTTGTGCTTTGCAATACTATCAAAATCATTAACTTTATTAAAAGCTGAGCCCTTAAATCTTTGGAAAGACATGGACTCTGATTACAAAAGCTTATCACTACATGCAGAGATAAGTTGACTCTCAAGAGGATGAAATTTAAACAGATTACTGAAATTAAAAGATGAAATTGTTACATTTTTGACTGAACAGAAATCAAGTTTTTAAATTTTTTTTGATGACATGGCTTTCAAAACTGTTATTTATTGGATATTTTCAAAAACTTGATGATTTAAACATGTTGCTTCAAGGAAAAAATTATAACATATTTATGTTAAAAGATAAAATGGAAAGTTTTAATAAAAAAGTTAATGTGGAAGAGTAGGACAGAAAAAAGTTCTTTAGAAATGTTTACTACTCCAGATGATTTTATAATTGTAAATAATCTTCCCAAAGATTTAATTGTAAGAGCTATAATTGATCATCTGAACATGCCTAGAGACATAGTTTCAGAAATACTTCCCTTTAAGTTTTTATTCTAAAAAACTGAGTTGGGGTCATAAACCATACTCAATTGAAATAAAAAATGTCAGTCATCTGTTATTAAAAGTTCAAGAAGAATTTGCTGAGTTATCAAATGATAGGTTTAAAACTTGAGTTTCCAAAAAAAAATTGTTAAATGAATTTTGGCTTGGGATTAGGACAGAATTTCCAACAATTTCTGAAATTGCTTTAAACATACTTCTACCATTTTGTGCTACATATTTATGCAAAATGGTGTTCTCAGCATTGACGATTATAAAATCAAAATATCATTCAATTCTGAAAAAAGTTGAAGATGCTCTATTTCCTGCAGTATCAACTATTCCACCAAGATTTAATTATTTATGTAAAAATAAACAGGCACATGCATCTTATTAGTTTGCAAATTTGCTTTCATCTTTCATGTGCCTATCTACCCACAGTTACATAAAAATTTCTCAGGCGAAAAGGTGTTGCGAGTGGAAAAAGTTTAAGAAACCCTGGTTTAGACAGTGCAATTTACTTGAATGGAGAAATAGTAATAAAAGGAAATATTTATGAAGAGTGGTTTTGAAGAGATATCAAAGTTTTAAATCTAACTTTAATTTTAAACATAATTTTCCACATTCTATTTTATTTACAGTAAAAGTATATTTAAAAAAAGCAAAAAATTCAATTTTCCTACTCATTGAGGAGAGGAGAGAGCTTTGATGCACTGAAAGAACTATTTCAGTTGTAACATACTTATGAAGGGAATTTTCCCCACACAGGAAATAAAGTGTTTTATTAGATGTTCTAAACCAGTATTGTGAACTGAATGAATGAAATGGAACCATTTAAGAAAGACAAGCTAATCCTACCTCAGCATCTCTTGCATCTATTCCCTTTTGTCTACTCATAAGGCCACTGCCCTAGTTTAGGTCCTCATAGTCTTTCATCAGGTGCATTGCAAGAGCCTTGAAAATGGCCTCCCTGTCTCAAGTCTCTCTTCAATTAATATTCTGTATAGATGCAAAAATGATATTACTAGAGCATAAGTCTGACTCCAACACTTCCCTGGCTCACAAAGCTCTAGAGTCTCTTCATTAGCTCTACAACAAAACACTCTTCTGTTTGATATTTAATGCCCCTGCAAATATGGCTACAATGTACCTTCTAGACTTACTACATTTTATTTTCTTTCTCACACACTCTGTGGTTTAGCCAAACCATCTAGACATTGCCTCTCACAGGAACTCAGGTGGTACAGGGAGAGTGTGATCCAAGTTCAGAAAAAAGAAGTTTGTTTTGTTTTGTTTTGTTTTGTTTTGTTTTGTTTTGTTTTGTATTTTGGCTCTTACTATATGTTTTCAGGAACTATCCTTTTATATAAATTAATTTATTTAAATTAAAGGATTAAATTAAAGGTTAAAGGAAACTGGCACACTAATCACTTGGTAAATCAATGATATAAGTGACACTATCTGTAACTAATGCTTGATATTGAAAGAACACAACAGAATGGGGGCATTGGAAGAAACATATAAATTCTCAATGGTATTCCTAGAAAGGATAGCTTGAGGGGGAAATGTAGCCATTCACTACGGAACCAACTTGACAGTGCAAGTAAGTGCTGGAATAAAGACCCTCCAGAGCTTATAAAATGCTACATAAGCTTATGCCATTGTCAAAATGATTAAGTATTATCAGCATAGTATCAGAAAGGGCATTTGACTACTTGTAAGAAGATTCTTAATTCTTGTAGTCCCAGTTCTTCCATTAACTTGCCATTTAATTTCTCTGGGTTTCAGTTTCTTTATCAATAAAATGAGAAAAACTTGGTTGCTGTTCTCCATACTTGAAGACAACCAAAATGATATCACTATGTTGGGGTCAAGGTACAACATGTCTAACTGTGGCTGATCAAACCAAATCAAGCTTGGAAGGTTCTACCATAGGTCAGGCACACAAAGTCCATATGAACATTCGAGACGGAGATGTTTTTAGATGTGCATATCTTATGTTTATTTTGAGCTACTGCAATTCTGCTTTGCTCATAGAGCACAGCACCCTCTTCAATGTGGGCACACTGTGCTAGGTGGGCCTGTGCCGGTGTCTCTTGTGTCTCACAATTGATTCCAAAGTTCTTTAGAGAAACCTTGAGAATGTCCTTGTATTGCTTCTTCTGACCTCTGTGTGAGCTCTTGTCTTGTGTGAGTTTTCTGTAAAATAATGTTTTAGGCAAATGTATGTTTGGCATTTGAACAATACAGCCAGCCCATTGGAGTTGCGCTCTCTGCAGTAGAGTTTGAATGCTTGGCAGTTCAGCTCAAGAAAGGATCTCAGAATGTAATAGAGATAAGCTAGAAGCATTTCCAGTAAGATCAAGGGTAAAACAAGGATGTTCATTATCACCACTGTTATTCAATATTGTACTAGAAATGTTAGCTTTAGCTATAAGAGAAGGAAAAGAAATTGAAGGAATTAGAATAGGCAAGGAGCAAACAAAACTATCACTCTTAGCAGATGATATGATGGTACCCTTAGAGAATCCTAGAGAATCATCTTAAAACTATTTGAAATAATTAACAACTTTGGCAAAGTCACAATATATAAAATAAGCCCACATAAATCACCAGCATTTCTATATATATTACTAACAAAGCCCAGCAGGAAGAGATAGAAAGAGAAACTCCATTTAAGGTAACTGTAGACAATATAAAATATTTAAGACAAACCCAGGAACTATATGAACACAATTACAAAACACTTTTCACACAAATAAAGTCAGATCTAAATACTTGGAAAAATATCAGCTGCTCATAGGTAGGCCAAGCTAATGCAATAAAAATGACAATTCTACCTAAATTAATTTACTTATTCAGTGCATACCAGTCAAACTACCAAAAATTATTTTATAGAGCAAGAAAAAATAATAACAAAATTCATCTGGAAGAACAAAAGGTCCAGAATATCAAGGAATTAATGAAAAGAAATGCTAGGGAAGGTGGCCTAGCCATACCAGATCTAGAACTGTATTATAAAGTAGCAATTATCAAAACTACTTGGCACTGGCTAAGAAATAGACTGGTGGATCAGTGGAATAGGTTAGGTACACAAGACACAGTAGTCAATGACTGTAGTAATCTACTGTTTGATAAACCCAAAGACTCCAGCTTCTGCAATAAGTATAGTGAGCTATTTGACAAAAACTGCTGGGAAAACTAGAAAAGAGTGTGGCAGAAACTAGGCATAGACCAACATCTTACACCGTATACCAAGATAAGATCAAGATGGGTACACCATTTAGACATAAATGGTGAAACTATAAGCAAATTAGGAGAGCAAAGAATAGTTTACCTGTCATATTTATGGAGAATGGAAGAATTTATGACTAAAGAAGAGCTAGAGAACATTATGAAATGCAAAATAGATGATTTTAATTACATTGAATTAAAAAGTTTTTGCAGAAACAAAGCCAAAGCAACCAAGATTAGAAGGGAAGCAGAAAGCTGGGAAACAGTTTTTTATATTCAGTGTCTCTGCTAAAGGCCTCATTTCTAAAATATATAGAGAATTGAGCCAAATCTACAAGAATATGTCATTCCCCAATTGATAAATGATCAAAGGATATGAACAGGCAGTTTTCAGATGAAGAAATTAAAGCTCTCTATAGTCATACAAAAAATGCTCTAAATCACTATTGATTAGAGAAATGCAAATCAAAACAACTCTGAGGTACCACATCACAACTATCAGACTGGCCAACATGACAAAACAGGAAAATGATAAATGTTCTGGAGAGCAATTTTGAACTACGTCAAAGAGCTATAAAACTGTGCATACTCTTTGATCCAGCAGTACCACTACTAGGTCTGTATCCCAAAGAGATCTTAAAAAAAGAGAAAAAGACTTACATATACAAAAATATTTATAGCAGCTCTTTTTGTGGTGGCAAAGAATTGGAAATTGAGGGGAAGCTAAGTGGCACAGTGGATAGAGCACCAGCCCTGAAGTCAGAAGGACCTGAGTTCAAATCTGGTCTCAGACCAAACACTTGACACTTTCTAGCTGTGTGACCCAGGGAAAGTCACTTAACCCCAATTGCCTTAAAAAAGAAAAAAAGAATTAGAAATTGAGTTTGATGCCCATCAATTGGGGAATGGCTGAATACTATTGTTCCATAAGACATGCTGAGCAGGTCAACTTCAGAAAAACCTGGAAAGACTTGCATTAACTGGTGCTGAGTGAAATGAGCAGAACAGGAGAACATTGTACACAGTAACAGCAACACTGTGCAATGACTGACTTTGTTAGACTTAGCTCTTCTGAGCAATGCAAGGATCTAAGACAATTCCAAAAGACTCATGATGGAAAATGCTATCCACATCCAAAGAAAGAACTATGGAGTTTGAATGCAGATCAAAGCATACTATTTTTTCTCTTTCTCTTTTTTCTTTCTCATGGTTTTTCCCTTTTGTTCTGATTCTCCTTTCGCAACATGACTAATGTGGAAATACATTTAATATGATCATACATGTATAGCCAATATCAGATTGCATGCCATCTTAGGGAGAGGGGAGTGGAGGGAGGGGGGAAAATTTAGAATTCAAAATTTTATGAAAGCAAATGTTGAAAATTAAATATTTTATCTATCTATCTGTATAAAGGATCTCAGTATCTAGTACCTTATATTGCCAAGTGATCTTCATAATCTTTCTAAGACAATTTCAATGGAAGCAATTCAGTTTCCTGGCATGGTGCTGGTATACTGTCCAAATTTCACAGGCATCCAACAATGAGGTTGGCACAACAGTCCTGTAGAACTTCAGTTTGGTAGGCAACCTAATAACTCTCCTCTCCCACACTTTCCTTTGGAGCTTCTCAAATACCGAACTAGCTCTGGAAATGTGTGCATCAACCTTATTATAAATGTGTACATTCCTGGAAAGTAAACTGCCTAGGTAAGTGAACTTATCTACAGCATTCAAAATTTCTCAATTTGTTGTAACTCATGGTTCCGGGGATGGTGTGGTGCTGGCTGGTGGAGAACCTCTTTTCTTTTGTCAGGATAAAATTAGTGTTAAGTGGCAGAGAATCGATCTATGCCCTTTTGCATCTCAGACTCAGAGGCTACATTGAGTACATAATCATCTGCATACAAAAAATCGAGCACCAACTCTCCCTTCATTTTAGTCTTGGCCTTTTCAAGTTAAATAATTTACTGTCAGTGCAGTAGCTGACCCTGCTGCCATTTTTGTCCTTGGAGAAGGCATCTGACAACATCACTGAAAACATCATGTTAAAAAGCATATGAGCAAGAACACAGCCCTACTTCATTCCATTGATGACTTAGCACAAGAATATCATCTACTATCCAGAACCTGCGCAAGTATGACATAATAAAACTAACATGCAATACTGATGAACTTCTTCAGGCAACCAAATTTTGCTATGATCTCTCACAAAACCTCATGACTGACAGTATTAAAGGCCTTGGTCAGATCAATGAACATTATATACAGACTTCTGTTTTGCTCCTGGCATTTGTTCTAAAGTCGACAGGCAGCAAACACTATATCAGCCGTTCCTCAGTCCTTTTTGAAGCCATCTTGGGCAGATGACCATCTTCCAAGTAAGGGATCAGCCTATTACAGAGGACTTTCACAAGAATCTTGCCAGCAATGACTAAGAGAGAAATCCTTCTATGACTATTACAGGACAACCTATGTCCCGTTGCTTTATAGAGATGGATGATGGAGGCATTCTTGAACTCCTCTTGCCACATAACCTGGAAAACTTCTGTCAGCATTTGTATAAGCAGCGGACCTTGTAAATCTCAGCCAGAATAGAATCAACACTAGGCACTTTGCCACATGAGAGAAGTCTAATGGCATTTAATCTTCTTTAGTTGAAAGTTGGGGTAGAGAGGAATTGACTTCAACCTGAGTTATATAGTCAACGTCTTCAACATTGGTTGATGATGGTTTGCTGAGAAGACTGTGGAAGTGTTCAGCCCATCTCTCAAGGATCAGATCCTTATCGATGTGGCTTCATCAGCAGTGAGTAGGTGAGATGCACCATAGGCCATTGGTCCATAAATGGAATTTCAGGGCATCATAAAAGCACTTTGGATTGTTACTAGCAGCATGAAACTGAATTTCATCTGCCTTCTTACTGAGCCAAGAATCCTACATCTCTCTAAGCTGTGCTTGCACTTTACTTTTGATGAAGTTAAACTGCCTTCTTACAGATGGACAAACTATCCTACTGGTAAACCATGTGAAGTTCTTATTTTTCACTTAGTAGCCCCTGAATTTCCCCATCATTTTCATCAAGACAAATTTGATATTTGTGAATGTTCTGGTCCAGATGAGTAACTGCAGTGTTGTTCACCATATCTCTGCAAGCTGACTACTCCTTTTCTGCTCCACTGTTGCCAACCTTGTGTTGACTCAGCTTTCCCTCCAAGTTAGCAGCAAACAGTTTACACACAGAGAAGCTCTCTAATCTGTTGATATTATGTCTCCTTTAGTCATCTTGTCTTGAGACCACCACATTTATTGAATGCAAATATTTAGCTTAGAGAGGATAAATCTATGATCAGCCCAGCACTCTGTGCCACACGTTACCTTCATTACTCTCATATCCTGTTTGTCTCTCCTCTTTACAATGACATAGTCTATTAAATGCCAATGTTTGCTGCAAGGCTGCATCCAAGAAGTTTTATTGTGTTTAGGTAAATGGAAGACACTGATGGTGATGGAGAAGGTCATGAGATGGGAGAGGATTTTGGGAAGATGGTGGAGGAGGTCAGAAAACTTTTGGCTCCCCAAATTTCCTGGACAAAAAAAGACAGAACATAGCCTCAGAGGGAATGTAGAGCTGCAGAAATTAACACAAATTGGGATTAAGTAGTCATTCTCCTAAGACAACTTGAGAAGACTCCAAGAAAAACCTGACCTCCAGGGGTAAAGGTTTAGCCTGAGTGAAGTACAAACACCTCTAGGCTGACTCTGCAGAATCAACAAACAACAAGCCCCGGGGACATCTGGGTTTGAAGGCAGCCTCAGCCTTAGAAACTGTCATCTCACAGTGTGGGGGTCTGACGGCTGAGTAGGAGAAGACTGAGGGCCCTTCCACTGTAGAGGAATGCCAAGCACAGCTCTGCTGACCAGATGTGTCCGAGGCTGTGGCTGCAGGGGAGAAGGAGATAGCACACACCTGGTGAATTCAGCAGCAGTAGCTACTGGCTATGGGCACCTGATTTCAGTTCCAGGGTAGAGGACAGCTATAGTTTGCAGCCACCTGAAGGACTGCAGGGAGCAAAATCATTTGTGGAATGGTGTGATGAGGGGCCCTTGCAATGACTTAGCAGTGGAGAGGAGAGCCCAAGGTTGAGCCCTGGGACAGATCTCAGAAAAAAACAGTAAGAAGGTCCTGGGACTTGGGGCATCATCCCCTATACTATAACTTGATTACACTAATAGCTGCTAAAAACAAAATAAACCAAAAAAAAAAAGTAAAAATGAGTAAGCAAAGAAGAAAGAACCCAACCATGGATAGCTACTATGGGGATAAAGAAGATCTGGATTCATGTTCAGAGGAAGATAATGGAACAAAAAAAAAAAGCCACTCCTTTTTTCAATGAGACACATCATATAGTCCCAAGCACAAAAAGAATTCTTGGAAGAACTTAAAAATCAAATAACAGAGATTGAGGAAAAATTAGAAAAAAAATAAGAGCAATCCAAGAAAATCATGACGAGTCAATCAACTTGAAACAGAGAATGAAAAACTTAAGGAAGGATCTTTGGATCCAAGTTTGATTTCAGTCCAAAGACTGCACTTGAGGATCTAGAGGACCACATGCAGCCTTGAGGCTGCAGGTTTTCCACCCCTGTTCTAGAACAGGAAGGCAAAGCAGAAATAGAAAAAAATCTACCAATCACCACCTGAAAGAGATCCCAGGAGGAAAACTTACAGGAGTTATCATTGCCAAGTTTCAAAGCTCCCAGGCTAAGGAGAAAATAGTGGAAGCAACAAGAAAAAAAAAAACACAAAACCAAAACACTTTAAATATCAGGGAACTACAATAAGGATTACACAAGACCTAGCAGCTACTATGTTAAAGGACTGTAGGTCTTGGAATACTATTTTCATAGAGCAAAAGAGCTGGGCTTATGACCAAGGGTAACTTACCCAGCAAAGTTAAGAATAACCTTGAATGAAAAAAAAGGACATTTAATGAACTGAAAAACTTTCAGGTATTTGTGACAAAAACAGCAGAACTTAAGGGAAAATTATACACATAATATCCAGGAGAAATATAAGGTAAACATTAAAGACCAATTATAAGGGACTCAATGAGGTCAAATTGTTTACTTCTTATATGTGAAAATATTAGCAGTACTCTTATGACTATCATAATTATTTGGGTAGTTTGGAAAAGAGTCTTGGGATGAACTGTGTAAGTTGAGATGATTTAAAAAAATAAAACTGTGTAGGGATACATAACAAGAAGTAATTATCTTGTACAATGAAGCATACAGCAACAACAGCAACAACAACAAAAAGAAAAATTGATACAGAAGAAACTAGTAGGCGGGAGAGTGGGTAGTGATGGAACCTTACTCTGTTTGGGAATAGGCTAAAGAAGGAACAAAGTGTGTATCTAGAAAGGTATAAAAGTCTTCTTAACACAGAAATAAGAGGGAAAGGGGATAGGGCAGGGGAAGAGGATAAGGGAGGGACTCTTGGAGGGATGGGTAGGTTAAGGAATAGGATGGCAAGGCAGCGAGTAGAAGTAAAGCAGAGGAATGAGGAGGGATAGGAATAGGGTGAGAAGGATAGTAAACAAAATAGGAAGGAGGAAAATACACAAATAATTATAGCTTAGACTGTGAATGGGGTGAATTTATCCATAAAGTGGAAACTGATAACAGATTAAAATTTTGAATTCAACAGTATGTTGCTTTCAGGAAATGCTATAAAAATGAGAGATACACATAAAGACAAAATGAAGGTCAGGAGTAGAATTTATTAAGTAAAAAAAGCAGGAGTAGTAATCAGAATCTCAAAGTTAACGCTAAAATAGATTTATTCAAAAGATAAAAATAGGGAAACTACACTGCATCAGCAATATTATTTAATATTGCTTTAGACCATTTAAAATAACTAGATGAATGTATACCTGCCAAAACAGACACAGGAACTATATGAATATAAATAGAAAACACTTTTTATACAAATAAAGTCAGATCTAAATAATTGAAGTAATATTTATTGTTCATAAAACCAATACAATTAAAATGACAATCTTACCTAACTAATCTATTAATTCAATGTCATCCCAACTAAATTACCAAAAAAATTTTCTACTGAGTAAGAAAAAAATAGTAACAAAGTTCATATGATCAAGGACTTCAAAGAAACCAGGGGAAACATATGTAAAGGAAGCAGATTCAGCAGTATCAGTCCCTAAACTATATTATAAGGTATGAGCATTTTTGAAGTATAAAATGGATAATTTCAATTATTTTAAATTAAAAATTTCTTGTATTAATAAAGCCTATGCAGCCAAGAATAGAAGGAATGCAGAAAATTGGGGAAAAAACTTTCATAGACAAATTTTTCAGATTAGATGTGGTTGGGTTGGAATATTGTTGTGGTGGAGGAAATGATGAGCTGGTTGATTTAGAAAAACATGGGAAGACTTGGGCTTATGAGGGAAGATGCTATCCACCTTCAGAGAAACAGATGACAAGTGGAATTAAGCATAGTATGGTCTTAGGTATATGTGTATGAGTTTATATATGTGTACATATATATATGTATGTTTATAGATATCTATCTGTATGTATCCATATTTAATTGTAGCCTTCTTTAGGGTTGGGGATGAGAGGGAAGGAGGGGAAAAATAAAGTAAAAGGTGCATAGCAGAGAACCAAAGAAAATCTACAAGGTAGCAAAGAAAATCTGGGCTGCTTTGAAAACAATGTGCAGTATTTATTATATAGGTTTTCTTGAAATGGAAATTTATTATTTTATATTGAATCCTTTCTTATGTTCTGCTGTGTACATGGCAATTTTTTCTTTCCTTATTTTGTATTTAAGTTTAAAATAATAAAATTTACCAAAAAACAAAAAAAGAAAATCATTTAAAAAAAGGCCATTAGACACAGAAGTCTTTAGTAGTAAGTAACCATTGCTGTTGCTGTTTCTGACTCCATTCCTCCCAAGGACTCTCTATCATGTCTGGTAGTTTGTGCCTACTCTGGTGTTAAAGACACTCAGAATTACAAGATCATCCTCTTTCAGCACATTAGTGATGAAGTGTTCAGGTCTTCATAAAATTTTTCCCTGACCTCATCAGGGTTCATCATGGTGGGAGCATACACACTGGTGAAGTTCGTGTTGTGATTTCCTGCAAGTGGCAACAGCATTGTCATGAACCTGTCACACACTTCTTTTGGTAAGCACACAAGCTTGTTGACTAGATTAGTTTTGAATTCAAAACCTATGTCAGCTTCATAGCACTCCCCATCACTGTGGCTACTCCAGAAAAATGTGTATCTAGCTCTGATTTCAGTAAGGTGGCCTTAATTTGCTAGCCTTGTTTCACTCAAGGGTGCTATTTGGATGCAATACTTGCCAAGCTCTCTCACAAGAGCTATTTGTCTTTCAGGTCTACTGAATTTCTTGTTGTCCATAAGCATGTACACCTTCCATGTATCAATGGTGAATAGAATCATCTTCGCAAAAATGTTTGCACATTTTTTTGTTTGTTTCTAAGCAGATGAGGGTTAGGCTGGGTGAAGCTGACAATTTTTAGGGAATCTTTCTCATGCCAGGAGGTGAGAAGTGCAGTCCTTTAAAAAAGACTGCTTAGACACCCAGGGGGCTGCTGAATCCCACTGCTTGCTTCAGTCCAGTGAGAAGACTATCCTATGGTCTGGGCTACCTGTGTGCAGGGTTGTGACTATAGCTTCCTGTGTATCTGCACCTCCTTTAAGGGAAAAAGAGGGTGTGATACTTGAAATGAATAATTTTTGCCAGATATGCTTCACAGAAAGCTTGATAAGTAAGTTGTTTACCTCACAAGGTTGTTCTGAGGATCCAGTGATATGAAAACATTTTGAAAACTACCAAGTCTATTACAAATGTAATGAGTGATTGTCATTATTATTGTTAATATAATTTAATGTTTCAGTGGATGTGTGATCTCATTGATATGCAGGATTTTCTCCTCTAGTAAAAATCTAAGCTATCCACGTATTCTTATGTAATTGTCATCTATGTCCTCCACAAGTCTTTCCTAGCAGATTTACCCAACGTGGCTTTCCTCTTGACTTTTAAACATTAAGCCATCTCTATGTTATCTCTCACTACTGCTCCATGATATACCTTCTTCAGTCATATATTTCCTTTGTATAATACATCTTCTTCTAAGCTTCTTCTTGTTGCTTGGGTCATTATTGCTAAGATGCTGCAGCCTACTTATGCTCATCATCCTATTCTAAAAAATCTAATCCAATAAACATATGTTAAGCACCTGTGATATGCCAGACACTGTGCTAAGAATTGGGAATGCAATTAGAAAAAAGAAAGACAATCCTTTCACTTAATAGAGCATTTAGCACTCAAAGCCCTTTACAACCTATCCCCCTGCTACCTTTTCAGTTTTCTTACACCTTATACACCTTCTTGTACTCTTTGATCTAGTGACATTGGCCTTGCTGTTCCTCCAACAAGATGCTACATCTCTCAGCTCCAGCCATTTTCTCATCTCCACCTCTGGGTCTCTGACTTTCTTTAGGTCTCAGCTAAATTCCACCCTTTATAGGAAACCTCTCCTATCTCTATTGATTATTTCTTATTTATCCTATATATATACCTTATTTTTATATAATTGTTTGTGTGCTATCTTCCCCATGAGATTGTGAGCTCCTTCAAAGCAGGAACTGCCTTTCTTTGCATCCCTAGCATTTAGAACAGTTCTTGGCACGTAGTGACTTCTTAATAAATGCTTACTGATTCAGTAATTGATGGAAATAATGGTCAAGATGAATCTAAAAATCTTACTAACATGTTAAGTAATGAAATTTGTGATTTTCCTAAAATAAATAATATAGAATGCATATCTTTGTATGTATATACATAATATATCCCACACAATAGACACCAGTATATATTAGTACATATGTATACATATGGATGTATTATGTAAATACATAAATTTGTATATTATATAATCACATACATATTATGTATGCCAATGTATATGTGCCACTTTGATCCTTATCTTGATGCAATGAGGATAGAGCAAAGTTCTTTTTGTCTACTTACCTAATTATATACAAGTGGATTCCATCTGGCTGGAGGTGGATGGCTCGAGACAAATCCTTCACTGCTTCTGGTAATTTTTGTATCTGTTGAATTAGGAATATTAGCTTAATGTTTAATATTAGTAACTGCTTCCTTTATATAATTTTGTGCTGTCTATTCAAAATAAAAATTTTGGGAATATCTTAGAAAATTTTACTTCATGGGTTCTGCAAGGTATTAAGATACAGAAACATGAGAAAAGAGATAAATTGTATAAATGGTCTTTCTTAAAAATTAAAATCTTGAGGAGGGTGGAGCCAAGATGGCAGAAGGAAAGCAGTGACTATCTTGAGCTCTCCCCCAAAGCCCTCCAAATACCTAAAAAAATGTCTCTAAACAAATTCTAAAGCAGCAGAACCCATAAAAAGACAGTGAAACAAATTTCCAGCCAACGACAGCCTGGATGGTTGATCAGAAAGGTATATTGCGCCAGGCGGGGAGAGGAGCGCAGTTCGGCACGGGCGCGCAGGCTGCAGCGACCCTGGAACAGGCCTCAGAGGACTGAATCACGGGCAGCTATGGTGGTTTCCAGACTTCTCAACCCCTGAGCGCCAAAGACAACTTAGAAGGTCAGTGGGAAAAGTCTGTGACTGCAGTGAGAGAGGAGCTAGGTCTCAGCCTCAAGTCTCGAGTACTACCCGGGGCCGCAGCTTTTTCCTGAGCTTTTGGCCCACAGACTGAGCGGGGAATCGAGTTGCTGATCAGAGGGGGATTGCAGCAATCTCTTTGCCAGGGCTGAGGCAAGAATCTCTTGCTTTGCCCCTGCTTGGATCTGGGTCACAGTTCTGAGGGGTGGTCCTGGAGGAACACTGGTGCAGTGGAGCTTGTTGTGGTGGTGGAGTGAAAACACCTCACCCCTTATCATAGCACCTTGGAAGAAATTTACAGGTCCCTAGAACTACCTCTGAAAACAGCAGCACAAACCCCAAAGCTTGAGACAGTACACTCTTCACATTGGAAGCAGACTTTTACCTTAACAAAGAGTTCAAAACTCAAGTAATTGGCCTGGATCATGAGTAAGCAGTGCAAAAAGAGTCAGACCATATTATCTTACTTTGGTGACAAAGAAGATCAAAACATACAACCAGAAGAAGACAACAAAGTCAAAGCTCCTACATCCAAAGCCTCCAAGAAAAATATGAATCAGTCCCAGGCCTTGGAAGAGCTCAAAAGGGATTTTGAGAAGCAAGTAAGAGAAGTAGAGGAAAAACTGAGAGTGATGCTAAAGGAGACCCCAAAAAAATAGTGAAGAAAATAACACCTTAAAAAATAGCCTAACCCAAATGGCTCTTTTGCCAAAAAGTCAATGAGGAGAAGAATGCCCTAAAAAGCAAAATTGGACAAATGGAAAAGGAAGTTCAAAAGATTACTGAAGAAAATAATTCCTTAAAAATTAGAATAGAGCAATTGAAAGCTAGTGACTTTATGAGAAATCATGACACTGTAAAACAAATTCAAAAGAATGAAAAATTAGAAAACAATGTGAAATATCTCATTGCAAAAACAACTGACCTGGAAAATAGATCCAGGAAAGAGAATTTTAAAATTATTGGACTATCTGAAAGCCATGATCAAAAAAAGAGCCTAGACATTATCTTTCAAGAAATTATCAAGGAAATTTTAGATATTTTAGATACCAGATATTTTAGAACCAGAGGGCAAAATAGAAATTGAAAGAATCCACCGATCTCCTCCTGAAAGAGATCCCCAAAGGAAAACTCCTAGGAATATTGTAGCCAAATTCCTGAGTTCCCAGGTCAAGGAGAAAATATTCCAAGCAGCCAGAAAGAAACAATTCAAGTATTGTGGAAACACAATCAGGATAACAAATATTTAGCTGCTTCTACATTAAGGGACCACAGGGCATGGAATATAATATTTCAGAGAGCAAAGGAGATAGGATTACAATCAAGAATCACCTACCCAGCAAAACTGAGTATAATCCTGCAGGGGAAAAAATGGTCATTCAGTGAAATAGGGGACTTTCAAGCATTCTTGATGAAAAGACCAGAGTTGAATAAAAAATTTGTTTTTCAAATACAAGACTTGAGTGGAACATGAAGAGGTAAACAGGAAAGAGAAAATCGTAAGAGACTTATTAAGGTTGAACTACTTACATTCTTGCATGGAAAGATGATATTTGTAACTCATGAGACCTTTGTCAGTATTAGGGTAGTTGGAGGGGAAAAAATTACACGTAGGTATATATAGATATAGATAGATAGAGGGCACAGGGTGAGTTGAAAATGAAGGGGTCATATCTGGAGAATAAAATTAAGGGGTGAGAGAGGACTATACTAGGAGAAGGAGAAAGGGAGAGGTAGAATGGGGTAAATTATCCCACCAAAAAAACCACATACACACAAAACAGAAAAGAAAAGGCTCTTACAGTGGAGGGGAAACAGGGGAAGGTGAGAGGGAATGAGTGAATTTTATTCTCATAGGATTTGACTTAAGGAGGGAATAACATACACACTCAATTGGGTGTGGAAATCTGTCTTACCCTACAGGAAAATAGGTGGGGAAGGGGACAAGAGAGTAGGGAAATGATAGAGAGGAGGGCAGATTGGGAAAGGGAGTAATCAGAAGCAAATACTTCTGAGGAGGGACAGGGTCAAAAGAAAGAACAGAATAAATGGGTGGGCGGGATTAAGGGAAATAGAGTTAGTTTTTCACAGCATGTCTACTATGGAAGTGTTTTGCTTAACTGCACATATATAATCTATATTTAGTTGCTTGCCTCATCAATGAGGGTGGGTGGGGAGGGAGGAAGGGAGAAAATTTGGAACCCAAAATTTTAAAAACACATGTTTAAAAAAATTGTTTTCACATGCAACTGGGAAATAAGAAATACAGGAAATGGGGTATAGAAATCCATCCTGCCCTACAGGAAAATTGAAGGGGAAGGGGTTAAGAGAAGGGGGGGGAGAGATAGAAGGGAAGGCAGAGTAGGGGAAAAGGTATTTAGAATGCATGCCATCTTGGGGTGGGAGGAGGGGTGAGATGGGGTGAAAGTTTGGAACTCAAAATTTTGTGGAAGTAAATGTTGAAAACAAAAAAATAAATAAAAATTACCATTAAAAAAAAGAGAGAGAAATGCACACACAAAAAAAAGAATTGAAATCTTTTCTTTCTGCTGAGTTTAGTCAAAAGACTGAAACTCAGATGGACCTCAGAGATAATGTCCCTGTTGCCCATTTCAACACTGTCATAGTTATATATGTTACACCTTGGCCTGTCTTTCTTGCCAGCTAAAAACTTTCCTATCTACCCCATGTCTTTCATCAATCATCAGATTGTCCCATCTACCTTTCAAACAACAAAAAGCCCCATATCCTCCATAAGCCAGTGAAAATTCCCATTTTCTCTTGAGTTGACAAAAATAGCCTCAGTTTGTTCAGTTGCTGGACACTTAATTTGTTCTCATCAGCTAAATTGGAAGGGAAACTCAAAAAATATGCAAATACAGTATACTATTCTTTAGGATCTTCAAGTACAAATGAACAAACTTATACTATATATTATTTATACTAATAAACTTTATACATACACATAGGACAGAGTGCCTGGCTTGGAGTCAGGAAGATCTAGGTTCAAATCCTATATCTAACACTTAATACCTGTATGACCCTGGGCAAATGTACTTCAAATAACTCCTTAAGACCGATTAATTAAGTTACAGATGGAGTGCAAGCCACATTGGTGGAACAAAGTCCCATGCTGGAAATTTCCTAGGTTGGAAAATAATACATTGTGTGTATTCATATGTACGTATATACATCAATGACAAATATTATATATTGGATTTATTTATAATCAATGGCCTAAGGATCACTATCTTTTAAATAGTCAACAAAATGATAATATCCTGAAACAATATTCAACTCTTCTGAGCCCATGTACCCTGAAGTAGCCCAGTTAGTCTCTCAAAGATTGTAGTGGCCTATTATTTGACCCTAGGTCCAGTCTGCTCGAGGACACATGGATCTATGCTTCCTTCTGAAAGTGTCAAGAACCAGAACCATTTTCCTGTCTGTTTCAACTTGATTTTCCCTGGTTGGTGGGGGAGAACTGAAATTCCACTTATTAAACAGTCACCTTAAAGGGGTGGTTTGTGTGGCACACAAGCTTCCTGCCAATCAACCAAGCAAGGAGGAAATAGTCATTTGTAGATTGAATGGGGTTCCTTGTATTACTATGCAGAAGTGACCATGGAATACATATAGAACTCGTTAGTCGAATAGAGAACGAGAGGACATTGGACTTTTAGGTAGCATGAACAATGGGGAAAATCATCCTAAGAGAGAGTAAATGGTAAATTAGGGGAGCAAAAAAGGACTGAAGGATAGAGTTTGTGTCTATGGAAAAAAGAACAAGTAATCAAAATGTTTGTGTTCCTCCTGGCCACAAGTTAACTGGCTTAGATAGGAAAAAAATATCCCAAACACAACTGAATGTAATTAACATAAATATCATCACATAAATGACTCACTATTCCCCAAAATGATCTTTCCGTTATATTCAGTATTCTATTCACTGTCCCACAAAAATCGTTTGCACATTCTTTCCCCTACTTCTGCTCACATTTCTTCAAAGAGCTCTAGAATGCCCTCCCTTCTACTCTCAGCTTCTTCACATCTCACATCTTTTTTAAGAGCCATGTGAAATCTCACCTCCTCCTCAAATATACCCACCTAGTAGATCATCTCTAAATGTTTTTCTGTGTTAACTAATTTTACTTAGTCAGTGCAGTAGCCTTTCTTCTCTCAAGCTAAACATGTCCCTCTCTAGGCTACATCTTGCCTCCATAATCTCTATTGTCTAGAAATACACCTTGCTATTCCCCTTTCTAGACCCTGTTTATCTTTCTACTAGTTATTTCCATTACATAGGCTCCCAGCTTCATAGATTCTTGATATTTTCCTCTTGAACTCTTTTCATAAATTCTATGTACTTGAAATCTGTCTTTTCTCTGGAGGATACCTATCTGACAAATCTTTCTAATTATGGCTGTTATTGGCATTACCCAGGGATGCCCATTTTCCCAAACTCACAAGATTAGAAAGATGAGTTATCATATTAAATGCTTCTCAGTGCTTGTTCTGGACTATCACTCACCATCTCCCCATCCTTGTCACTGTCATCTATGGATCTCCAGATTACTTTCATGCCTTCCTCAACAACTTTGACACTTGGGTGTCATTTTCCCTTCCTACTCCTATCTCCTGTTAAATTCAGTATCCAAGTTGATAACTCTTTAAGACCTTAACCCAACTCCCTATAACCTCCACCTTCACCAAGGCAGTTATCCTTTAGTCCTCATCAATAGCCAAAGCTTCTTTATTCCCCAAAACTTAAAATAGCCTCTTCTGATCATAATTTCTCCCTTTTCAATTACATTGTACTCTCATGTCTATTAATTCTGTTTTATACATCATGATGACCTTTGGTTTCTCAATCTTTAGCTATTCTCCCATTCCATCATACCTGGTTCTGCCATTATACCCAATTTTGACTCATAGTTGTCAATTTCCAAGAAACATTCACTTCCATCCTTGAATATCTTTCTTCTTAACTTTGTGACCATAATACCTTAATAATTTCTAATCTTGGATAACCTATACTACTCACTTTTTCAACAACAGAAAGTCACAAAATCTGTATTGACTTGATCCAATACAAATTTATGCTCTCTGACATCTGCTGGACCCCCATTATTGCTTAACAGTCTTTATGTTACCAAGCCACTATTACAGTCCATACAGAACCTGTTCCAAGGCTTTTCTATTCTTCTCACTCTTAGCTTATACCATGAACATAGTAGATATTTAATAAATATTTGTTTTTTGAGATTGAGGTCATCCAACATGAGTCCTCTTGATTCCCTTCTTCCACTTCTTAAAGCCACTCTAGAGAGCAAGAAATCAAGTCAGAGATATATCTTTGCTTCCTTCTCCCTTCTGATTCAGATGAAGAGGTAGCCCTTTTCCTTGCCAAAATCTATTGCCCTTGCCTTGTCATATCAATCTTTTTTTTTTCTTTCTGGAGTATCATTAATCTGTCCTATATGTCCTTTCTCTGAGCATTTTGTCTGCTTTGCTATCACCTTATCATCCTCATTTCCTTCTCTGTCAACATCTTAGAATAGTTTACATTCAGTGATTCTGTTGCCTCACCATTCACTCATCTTTTTCTCTTGCACTCTGGCTTCTATTCTCATGGTTCTTGGAAAACTGTTTCCTTCAAGATTATCAATGATCATTTTATCACCAAATCCAAAAGGTTTTTCTCAATCCTCCTCCTCAATTACCTCTGTGAAACATTTGATAGTTTTAACTACCCCTCCTTGGCATTTCCCCCTCTTTTTTCATAGTCCTCCTCCTACCTCTCTAACTACTTGTGCCTTTCCATTTCCCCTTACACCCTTTAAGTGTGGCATTCCTGTGACAGTCCACAACCTTCCTTGGCTATCTTATCCACTCCTATGTCTTCAATCTATCACTTCCCGTAGATGGTTTCCCAAACTGTATCTCCAGACCAGAAATCTAGACATTTTCCCTTACTTAGCTCAACACCTTGCATTTTCTAACTGCTTGCTAAATATCTCCACATGGATTTTAAACTGGCACATCAAATTTAACCTGTCCAAAGTTGAATAAATTCAACAGATTTCTTCCAAAGTGTATCCCTCCTGCTAACTTCCTTATTATATTTAATGGCAATGCCATCCACCCCTCGGTATCCTAAAGCCAAGTCTGACTCTATCACAGCTCAAAAAGCTCCAGTGACTTCCGATTACATCTAGGAAAATATATGAATTTCTGTAAAGTCCTTCACAGTAGCCTTATTACCTATTATTTCCTTTCATGCACTCTATGATTCAGTTTGTTCCTCACACACATCATTACATCTCTGTGTCATTGTACCATCTGTTCCCCAGTCTGGAATGCGCTCCCTCCTCCCCTCTGCCTCTTAGACTCCCAGGTTTCTTTCAAACTCAGCTCAAATTTCCCCTCCTACATGAGACCTTTCTAGATCTCTGCTCCCTCATCTGCTCATGCCTCTCCCACCTCAAAGATTACCTGGTATTTACTTCAATATATTTTAATTTACATACATGTGTATCCATTGTTTTTCTCCATAGAATGTAAACTTCTTCAGGGCTATGACTTTCACTTTTGTTTTTGTAATGCTTCAGGCCCTTGAAAAGTTCCTAGCACCTAGTAGGAACTTTAATTAATGCCTAATGATTTTTTTATTGATTATCAAGCTTCAGAACATTTTTTATTCTTTTTTGCCCTCCAACCCTCCCACAGGCAATGATTAAGTCCTATCAGTTCTTCTGTTACAATATTATTAGCATCTTCTTTCTGATTCTCCTAGCCTGGCTCAGGGCTAAAGACCTCCAACTGGTATCCTGGCTCTGGTATTTTTATATTTCACCATATTCTTTTAATTCATCACAGTTTGTGAAAGACTTGATAACTAATCAATATAATGACCCACCACAATTCCAAAGGACTCACAATGAAAAATGCTATCCACCTCTAGATAGAGAACTGATGAACTAAGACTAAAGGTTGAAGCATATTTTTTTTCTTCATTTCTTTTTCTTCATTTTTTCTTTTCTTTTGGAATATGGCTAATGCAGAATTATGTTTTGAATTATTTCATATGTATAATGGGTATTGTATTTCCTGCCTTTTCAATGGGTGAGGTGGTAAAGGGAAGGAGAGAATTCAGAAGTTAGAATAAAAAAATGAATAAAAACAATTCTTCATAGTTTAATTTGTGTTATGGTTATTTCTGCATATGTCCTTTTTTCCCTATTAGATTGTTAAGCTCCTTGAGGGCAAGGCCTGTGTATTGTTTATCTTTAGTGCTCCTAAGCATCCAGTCCTATAGAAATGAGACGTTTACAAAATACTCTAATAAATGAGTGCATTGGAGGTATAATAGTACTATATGAGACGTGTTGGGCATGAGGAAAGGATTTTTTAAGAAGGGGTGGGGGCAGGGAGATCAAGGAAGCATTTCTAGAGGATGTAGCATTTGAGTGATGCTTTAAGGAATGGGAAGAATCTTAAGTATGAGGTTTTTGGGGGGGGAACACAGGTAGAGGGGGCAGAGAAGGGCGTTCTAGATGTAGGGAAAAGCATCGACAAAGGTATGTTGTCATGTCAGGTACATAGAAAAGCAGATTCTTTTTAAGCTACAGGTTGGATTTGATAGCCTCTGAGGTCCTTTCCAATTCATCTGCTTTCCATATATAGATGTTTAGAACTAAATTATGTAATAAAAATACTGTCTCTTTCAAATACTTAAATAAGTTAGTGATCTCATAGATCTGGGTGTTCCTTCCAATGATTCCAGTTGCAACTCATTCTTGTTTTTTGTTTGCATTTGTGTCCCCAGGGCTTAGCACTATGCCTGGCAAATAGTAAGTACACTTAATAAGTGACAGTTGTCTGTTGTATTTGCCCATCTTGTAAGACTTTTGTCTAAATGTGCTTGTAAATTTGACATGAGATGGGGTTGGGGTCTATCCAATGTCTCAGAGTCCTACTTGGCTTTCTTCTGGTATCATAAGGGTATTAGTAGAGTCCTCTAGCTATCTACCTGTCATCTCTCACCCTTACCAGTTAATTTCTTCTTCCTATCATACATTTTCCTAATGATAAATTTTATTTCTGTTCTTTTTTGGAGTTCCTCATTGTTTATGTGTTGTCTCATACATACCATGGGCCCCTCTATTGCCCTCTGTGTAATATTATTTTTTAATTCTTCAGAAACTGTTCATTTCTATGTCTTATAGCCATATAGCAAGGCAAGTAGATTAATGATTTTGAAAAATATGAGTCTTTGTTTCCAAGAGAAGCTTAGGGTCATTGAAAGAATTCTGCAGCATCCTGAAGGCAATTCAGCCTATTCTCCTCTTCCAGTTTAATTCTGGGCCAACTTGCTGTTCATTTGTAATGTCTGTCCCAATTATATGCACTATTGGACAAGATTAATAGATTGTTCATTCAACTGTATGTCAAAATCTAGGTAATAAATGTTATTCATCCTCTTGGCCTTTCCCATGCAAATGATCAGTACAAAATCTTTTAAATGGCTATGGATCTTATCCAGGATACTCCATTAATCCATCTTCAACAAGAATATTTGGAGTATACCATCCAAAGAGAATTACCATCCAAAGGGAATCCAACTCTACCTTGAATTCTATTCAAGGACTGCCTCTAGCACTGCAGCAAACACCTTTGGTGAACCTATATCTCCATGTTATATGCTTTATCTAATGTTTATGAATAGAGTGTAATTGAACACAGTTATTTTTGTTGTTGGTGCAGAGGACAGAACAGTGGTCCTGGAGTCAGGAAGACCTAAGTGCTGGCTTCAGACACTAGTTGTGTGACCTTGGGCAAGTCCCATAGATTCTGCCTTAACTCAGTCCTCTTATCTGTAAAATAGGGATAATAACAGCATCTATCTCTCAGGGTTGTTGTGAAGATAAAATGAGATAAATATTTATAAGATGATTACAAACCTTTAAGTTCTATATAAATGCTATTATATCTTTGAATTAATCTTGAATGATTTTGATGAATAACTGAGAGTTATTTTTTGAAGAGAGGCATTGAAGAGAGGCATTTTGTTTTATTTAATCAAGTGCTTTTTCATAATCAACTTATAATAGGCACAGAAGGATTGTGTATTATCTATGTCTTTCAGTCAATTGAAAGATGGTGAAGATGTATCACTCCCATTTCCTCTA
Organism: Vombatus ursinus; assembly: GCF_900497805.2. Lineage (NCBI taxonomy): Eukaryota > Metazoa > Chordata > Mammalia > Diprotodontia > Vombatidae > Vombatus > Vombatus ursinus. Next base: position 379,716 of record NW_020955184.1, read on the forward strand.
GGAGTTTGCCCCTTTAATTATTCCTTTATCTCACCTTCAATCCTTACCTACTACTTCTTTCCCCAGAAGACTGAAAATATGCCCAGAACTTATGTATCCTTAGAAACATTCACTTGACCCTGCCAGTCCCTCAAGTTATTGTCCAAATCTCTTTACTTGTTCACAGCAAAAAAAAAAAAATTGTTTATACTTACTGCTTTTGTTTTCTTATTCTCATGTTTTCTCATGCTCTCTCCAAGGTTGCAGATTGCTTTGTAACTTCTAAATCCACTGGCCCTTTTTCAGTTTTCATGTTGCATGACCTCTCAGCAATTTCTGACATTTTCAACCACCCTTTCTTCCCTGACATGTTTTCCTCCTCTGGCTTCTGTGATATCACTATCTGTATTCTTTCCCAAACTGCATGATTATTCATTGTCAGTCATCCTTTATTCTTTCTTCTGCCTTCTGTCCATACCCTTTCTTGTCAATTTTCCCTCCACAACATCTCTCACATCCATTTCCTTCTTTCCAATCCTAGTCACTAACGTCTCCATTCTCTCACCTCTCTAATCCATCCCAAAATTATCTTTCTAAGTAAGGCTTGGCTCTGAGCTGAGAAAGTACCTTTTCAGTAGAAAGTATCTTGTATTTGAAGTCAGACAACTGGGTTTTGAGTCCTGGATTTATCACTTACTAGCTGTGTGACCTTGGGCAAATCACTCAGCTTTGCAAGGACCAGTTTTCCTCATCTATAAAAATTGGATTAGATGTCCTTTAAGGTCTCCTGTAGCTTTAAATCTATGATGCTATGAGATTCATAAGCATCTTCCTATTGCTTCTAAGATGAAATAGTTTTTTTCAGACTACCATTTAAAATCTTTGAGAGAGGTAAGAAAACTAGGGGTTAGGGTAGGGGAGGAACTTTTAAAAAGGCATATAGAATAAATTTAGGAGGATGGGGGAGAAGATAAGGGAGGGAATTTTAGCAATGAGGCTAAAGGGAAAGGTAAGGTAACATGGATAAGGTAGAAATAGAGGCTGAGAAGGAAAATAGTGAGTAAAAATAAGATGGAGGGAAATTCATAAAGAGTAATTAGAACTTCGTCAAATCTATAAGAATATGAGTCATTCCCCAAGTGATAAATGGTCAAAGGATATGAACAGGCAGTTTTCCAATGAAGAAATCAAAACAATTTATAGTTACATAAAAATGCTCTAAATTTTTTGATTAGAGAAATGCAGATTAAAGTAACCTTCAGATATCATTTTTACACCTATCATGATGATTGACTAAAATGATAGAAGGGGAAAGTGACAAATACTGGAGAAGATGTGGAAAAATTGTGACACTAATTCATTGTTTGTGGAATTATAAAATGATCCAATCATCTTGGAGAGCAATCTGCAATTATGTGTGAATAGTTATTAAACTACCTGTACCCTTTGGGCATAATAAGAGAACATTGTATACAGTAGCAGCAATATTGTTTTAAGAACAACTTTGAGCAACTAAGTTATTTTGTCTATTATAAATATCTGAATTAACTATAAAGGTCATACGAAAAAAGATACTATCTGCATCCAGAGAAAGAACTGACAAAAAGAAGTATGAATAAAATAATCTTACATACACATATACATATATATATATAATATACATATATACATATATATCTGAGGTAGTGGTGGAGGGAGGGAAGAAAACAAATTTACATGATAATTTTAAGGAATAACAAGTTGTACGTAAGTAGATTTGCAGTTTCATGTACAATCATCTTTTTTATTGTACTGCATCATGGAACTGCTTGCTTTATTCCATAAATTAAAAATAAAATAAAAAAAAGACTTCCATCATTTGAATTCAAGCTACCTTTCCAGATGTTTCATATTATCTTTTTTCCCTTTACTCTCTGTATTCCAGAAAAAAAAAAGCTGGCCTAACAGCTATTCCCTGAATTAGGATGTTATCTCTCAGGGCTTTCATAAAGGTTATCCCAAATCTATTGTCTCCTTACCTCTGCCTGTTAGAATTAGGTTCCTTAAATCAACCAATTAACCATCTACTAGGTGCCAGCCACTCTGCTAGTGTTTAGTTGGTAACATAGTGTGGGTACAAAAAACGAAAAATGAAATGAAATGAAATGTAGGGTCAAAACTACCCCACCCCATTTGATATCTTAACTAGGTGAGACTGCATCTCAATAAATCAATCAAAAACATAGATTGTGTGAAAAGTCTTTTAAAAACTAAAATGAAATGAAACCCTTTGATGAATCACTCACTTTGTCTCATGTGCTCTCTAAACTTGACCTTATTTTCCCCCAGATTCTGTATGTACTTCTGAGTGTGTCACAGATTTTTTTAGGAGATGTTTTATATCACCTATTTTTATTGTACTGGGTTTGTTTTTTATTTTTTATTTTTTATTTCTTTAAGGCAATCAGTGTTGAGTGATTTGGCCAGGGTCACACAGCTCCTAAGTGTCTGAGTCAGGTCCTTTTGACTCCAGGGCTGGTCCCTTATACATTGCACCACTTACCTGCTCCTTTGTACTGTTCTTGTAAATAACACTTTTAAAAATTAAGTCTTTTTGACTAAGTTGATAGTTATGGTAGAGAAACACATCAGCTGGGGCTTATGAGCTATATATTATTAGATAGGCAACTTAATCTCTCAGAGCTATCCCTAGAGCCTTGAGAGAATAGAGTAGCCATACTCTGGGATCCTGACTCGTCAGTGGGAGTTGGAGTGGGAAAAGTAACCACAGAGTATATTATAAATAATTCCTACTAGTAAAGTCATTGGGCTGCCAGGTGGTGAAGTGGACAGAGTGCCAGACCTAAAGTCAGTAAGACTCATCTTCCTGAGCTCAAATCTGATCTTAGAAACTTACTAGTTATGTGACCCTGTGCAAGTCACTTAACCTTGCCTGCCTCAGTTTCCTCATCTGTAAAATGAACTGGAGAAGGAAATGGCAAACCACTCTAGTATCTTTGCTGAGAAAACCCCAAATGGCTTCATGAAGAGTTGGACATGACTGAAATGACTAAATAACAACAACAACATGAAAGCTCTTATATTCTAATAATACTTTTCCAAGTTGTTAGTGCTGTCTCTGGCCTCAAAATGCCTTCTATTTATTTATCTGTGTACAAGTTGTATACCCAATGTAAATTCCTTTAGGGTAGGGATTATTTCATTTTTGTCATTATATTTCCCAGAACTTAGTAAAGTACCTTTCATATAGCATGACATTTAATAATTTCTTTTTTGAATTAGGTTTCTATTCATCACTTCACTTGCCATATGACAATGTAATTTTCTAATAGCTTTTCAACAGCCCTTGTAATGGCAGGACTTAACTAGCCAATAATAAAGGGTCAAATTTAATATTCCTATGAGTTTACACCCAAGGTGTCCAGTGTTGCTATTTCTGATATGATGGCATGACTTTTCTTTGAATGAAAACAATCTTCTAAAAAGCTACAGAATTCACTGATACTACTAATAACCAGGTCATGTATAAAGGAAAAGTGAAGTAAACTTGTATTTTTAATTATAAAAGCTTTAATCATTCACTTTTTCCTGACTTTCTGATCTTTTTCTTTATGTAAACTCTCAAAATTCATGCTGTATAAAGGAGAATGAACAAGATTGTAAATCTAAACATACTTATCTGAGAAATAGGAGATTTATAACCACATAATTATTTGCTGTGCCTGCTCAATGGTTGCTATCTAAAAATTTAATTCAACAAATATTTATTAAGTACAGTGCTAGGCACTATGGATACAAAGACAAAAAAGAGGGTAATATTACTCTCAAGGACACAAACTACTATAAAAAATTTGGAAAAGGAGAAATTAATTTTAGCAGGGTCAAATCAAGGAAATCTTCAGGAGGTAGCAAATCAACTGAGCCTTAAAGAAAGAGAAAGAAAAGAGAAAAGAAAGAGAAAGATTTCAGAAGCATGCAGATGTAGAAGGTGAATGCCCCAAACACTGGGGTGGGGTGTATGTGGAGTAGAGTCAGGGTGAGGGTGGGGAAGGAGAACTTGCTTGAATGGATGAAGCTGGAAAGGGCAAGACAAAATCTGGCAAAAGTTAATCTTGCCATTTGATTGGAATGTAGAGAATGTGAAGGAGAGTAGTTCTAAATGCAACTGAGAGGGTAAGTTGGAGGCAGACAACAAAGTGTCTTAAAGGTCAGGATAAGAGGTTTGTATTTTATTCTATAAACAATGTGAACACACTGACAGTTTTTAATAAAGGAGTGAAAGAGTCAGATATGAATTAGGAAGATTACTTTGGCAGCTGTTTGAGCTCAATTAAGAAAACATTACAATAGTCCAGACAAGAAATAGTGAGGGCTTGACCTGTGATGGTGACTATGGGAGCAGAGAGGCAGGGATGGATGTGAGAAACATTATAGATGGAATATGTGAGAATCAAATATGACTTTGAGGTTTTGAACCTGAGTGATGAGGGAGAAGACAGTGCCATTAGAAGAAATAGGGAAGCTGGGAAGAGAGTGAAGTTTGGGGGTAAAAATGATAGACTTAATTTTGGTTGGACATGTTGAGTTTCAGGTACTTTGGGGATATCCTGGTGGAAATGTCCAACAAGAAGGGGAAATATGGAATTTGAGCTGAAGGGAGAGATTGCTACAGGATTATAGAGTTATAAAATGTTAGATGTAAAAGGGTTCCTCATCTGGGCCAGCCAATCCTATTAGGAAATTTTCCTCTTAGGAAAATGAGGCCTGGAGAGTTGGGGTAATTTGGTCAAAGTTAAAAGGGACTGAGCCAGAACCAGGAACCTCGGGTTCCTGATTCTCAAGCTGGAGTTCTTTGCACTATTGGCTCCCAAATGTCAGTGATTATCACAAAAACAAACAAACAAAATCCAACAAATTTATTTCCTTTCAATCCTGCTAGAAAGGGATGACTTTTAAGGCATCCATTACTAAGCAGTGAACAAATATTGACAGCTGCTATTATTCTTCACTTGCCAAAGTTACCTTAATGATGAGGAGCTCAGACTCTTAGCAAGACTTATCTGGGAGGCATCCTGTCCTGGCCTCACCTACTTAGCTTCTTCGCTTCCCTGTCTTTGTGTATCTTACATGGACTCCTATTCTTCTCCTCAACCCATCCATCCTGATTTCCTCTTACCACCACTGCTTCCATATGCTTATGCAGGTTCACATTACAGAAGCATGTAGAAGAGTCTGCTGCAGGTACACTAACCTCTGCTCTTCTCTGCAAGAATTGAGAATCTACTTATCATCTGAATAAAATTCAATAAGGATTTATTAGGCACCTACTATATGCAAGGCACTGTGGTAGGTACTGGGGGAAAAAAAGACAAAACAAAAAACAATCCTTGCCCTCAAGAAGCTTGTATTCTACTGGAGAGGAGATACAACATTTAAACAAATAGCAATATAATTTGAGGAGGGACATAGCATGAATAATCAAGAGAATAAGGAAAGGATTCCTTTAGGAGATAGTACCCAAGTAGTGCCTTGAAAAGAAGCTAAGGATTCTAAGGAAGGTTGCATTCCAGGTACAGAGAATAGCCTCTGTGGAGCTGGAGGTAGGAAATGGAATGCCGAATTCTGGGAAAAATAAGTAGGCCAGTTTGGATGGAAGAGAGAAGAGGAAGAGGGAGATCAAATACATCTAAAAAGATACAAAATGTCTAGAAAGATAGATTAAAACAGTCTGTTTTACCAATTTGAGAAGTTTGCGTATTATCATAGAATATAGGAAGCCACTGAAAATTCTTTGGTGGGAAGTGACATGGTCAGATTTATGCTCTAGGAAGATTATTGCTTGAGGGATGAGGGGGAGAGAAGAGAAACTAGAAGCAGGGAGACCACTTAGGATGCTATAGTAATGATTCAGTGAAGAAGTAACAAAAATTGAATGAGGAGAAGCAAAGAAATGATCCTTGGAAGTATCATTTGATGTTTTGGAGATAAAAATCAGGAAGACTTGAAACCTGATTGGGTATAGTGAGTTTTGAGGGAAAGTGAAGAAAAAAGTATTATTCTGAGGTTATGTATCAGGATTCCACGAAGGAAGGTGGTGTCTTCAAATGGAAAGGTCATAGGTACCATGTAGGACCTAATCTCAACTCTCTGACAAATCAAATATCTGATTTTCCTTTGGTATTTTTTTCTTGTCTTTTGTCATTGACAATGACTCTTTTGGCTTCCCCTTCTCCAATGGAACATCCATTCCAGGAGCACCCCAAACGCAACATATATATAACTAAGCTCCTTCTCTTCCTCCCCTAAATTTTCTCCTCATGATTTTTTATACACCTGGCACTGTTATTTATCCAGTCTCCCCTGTTTACAAACTGAGAGACTTCTCTGTCCTTCACCTTTCATATTGTCGGTGTTCAGTCGTTTCAATTGTGTCTTCATGACCACATTTTTGGGATTTTTTTTAGCAAAGATACTGAAGTGGTTTACTATTTCCTTCTCATTTTAAAGATAAGGAAACTGAGGCAAATAGTTAAGTGACTTGCCCAGGGTCACACAGCTAGTGAGTGACTGAGGTCAGATTTGAACTTAGGAAAAGGAGTCTTCCTGACTTTAGGCTAGGCACTCTTTCTACTGTGCCACCTAACGACCTCTCTTTTTGTTGTTGTTGTTGTTGTTCAGTTGTTGTCAGTCATTTTCAGCCTCTTGTATACAGCTGCCAATTCCTATCAATTCTACCTCTGCAAAATCTAATATCTGTCTTGTATGTTCACCCTACCATCCTTATTACCACAGACCTCAACTATTGTAAGAGATTCCTAACAGATCTTCCCACTTCCACTCCTGATATTTTGTAATCCATTCTTTATACCAATCCTATAATAATCTTCTTTACCCATAGATATGGTCAAAAGCCTCCTCTTTTCATAAACCTTCAATGTCTCTGTCTGGCATTTAAGGCCTGGCACAATCTGGCATAATGGGGCTTTTCTAACACCTGCAGGCAGTAACTGAGATCAAAGAGATGTAGGGGGAGCTGGTAAATGTGTATGGGCATACACTTCCCAGAGTCCTTGAGTTTTAGTTTCTTTTATCCTTAAGGACACTTCTTGCTGTGAGTTTCATAGGTACTGGGTTGAAAAAAGTGGCACCTGTCCAAGGTCTGCTTTGAGCTTTCCTTTTGAGTGTTGTTGCATTTGAAGGGCACTTCTTTGCTCTGTCCCTTCCCTCCTCCCTCCGGCTCTTCCTCTCTCCTCACTAGGCCATTGCTGAGGAAACCTCGATGAGTTCTAAAGCTTGCCAAATCCTTCCCTCTTCTACTTGCTGAAAGGAGGTGTAGGAGGGAGAAACAAAAAGGGAGTCAATCCAAGCAGCAAAGAATCCTGCAGCTTGCTCTTTGAAAGCTTTTTTCCCTTTAAGATGGATGATTGTTTAAATAAAGCATGTAGCCATTAAGAAAGGAAACAACAAACTATTTAAATCTATGAATGTCAGCTAGCAAATGAAGAAAAGAGATGAATGTTTCCTATTTCGGGTAATTTTTATAGCAGATTCTAGATCATAAAGAACCTGGGGCCAGCTGCAGCCTGACAATATAGGAGAGAGATCAGTCAGATGAAAGAAGTAGGTTGAGTGTGTGGTTGGAGTGCCACTCAATGGCCAAATAATATATCACACTCCTTTGGTTAGTAAATTTCAGTAAAATTCGCTGTTTTCTGTAAGTAGAGGTGGGGAGGACTGATCAAATCTTGAAAACATGTTTATTTAATCAGTCAGTCAAAGACATTTTAAAGACAATTTGGAAGGAATGAAAGCCATTGGTTGAAATAAAATGGCACTGCAAAAGAAGTGCATTGGGATTAGTTAATGACATTCATTTGTACCTTGTGGGACTTGGAAAAAATAGCAAGCCAGTCTGGAATCTGGTATTCTAATCGGAAGTTAACCCAGTACTGGAAACCGTTTAAGCCAAGGCCCTCAAAAGGGAATTATATGGGGTTGGAAGTTGGGAAGACCTATTTTTTCCTCCCCTTTGACCAGAGGATGATCTTGTCAATTTCCAAAAGTTAGAAAATTTTAGACTTCTCACGGGCATCCTACCAGTATTCCCAGAACAACAGTGGCTGACAGCAGCATCTGTATTAGGAAGCAAAAACAAATTAGATGCCCTGAGAAAAGAAAACTCCTTAACTCCACTAGAAACTCAACAGAAAGTTGCTCCCTGTTCAAAGGGAACTTCATGAGTACCTTACAAAGGGAGGAAAAGGACTTCCAGAAACCAAGAACTCTGAGTTATTCCTTCTCCACATGTACTTTCTAAACTTGAGCCCACTTTCCCCTGGACACTATATGCACTTGTGAGTGAATGTTTCCCTGGTTTAGGGAAATGTTTGTACCAACTATTTATACTATACCAATTCAGTAAATTTCTATTTCTTTTTTTTTCTTTTTTCTTTTGCTTTTTGGTGAGGCAATAGGGTTAAGTGACTTGCCCAGGGTCACACATGTCAAGTGTCTGAGATTGGATTTGAACTCAGGTCCTCCTGACTCTAAGGCCAGAGCTCTATCCATGATGCCCCTTAGCACAATTATCTAATTTAAATTATCTAAAATATATTATCTAATTATCTAAAAGATAATTAAATCTGTGTTGAAGTCTGACAATATAGGAGAGAAATCAGGCAGATGATCAGTGAAAAAGGAAAAGAACCTATATTTTCTAAAATATTTATAGCAACTCTTTTTGTGGTGGCAAAGGACCAGAAATTTCAGGGATGCCTGTCAATTGGAGAATGGCTGAACAAATTGTGGTATATGATTGTGATGGAATACTATTGTGCTGTAAGAAATGATGAGCTCATTGATTTTAGAAAAACATAGATAGACTTGTATGAAATAATAAGAGCAAAATGAGCAAAACCAAGAGAAAGTTGTATACAGTAACAGCAATATTGTTTTAAGAACAACTTTGAGTGAATAAGTAATTTTAACTATTTATAAATATCCATATTGACTACAAGGGACCTATGAAAGAAGAAGCTATCTGCATCTAGTAAAAGAACTGATAAATACAAGTATGTATAGAATGATTTTGCACACTTATACATATTTGTGTCTAATGGTAGACATCTCCAGGATGGAGGAGGGGGAGAGGGAAGGAAAAAAAGGAAAGTTACCTGATAACTATTATATATTTAAAAGGAATAGCAAGTTGTACATACTAGATTTACAGTTTCATGTGCAATCATCATTTTTTTGCTTTACTATGTTATGGAAATGCTTGTTTTATTTCATAAATTAAAAACAAAATAAATAAATTTTTTTAAAAACCTGGTTTACTAATTGATGTCAACTGATATAATCACAGTGGAGGAGCCACACTGATGGGGGCTCATGAGCTATAATACTATAAAACTATCCCCCAAACCCTCAGTTATCCCTGGGGGAGAAGTAGCCAGATGTTCTTGGATGTTCTTTTTCAGTAGAAAAATGCAGAATGATTCAGGTATGAGTGGATATAGCTCTGGCAGCACCTCCTCTAGTACACGCTGCCCTCACTCTCCACCATACTGGCAACATCCTACCTTTCCATCTTTATAGCATATTACTCCCTCCCATTACTCTGTGCTCTAGCTAAACTGGACTGCTCTATGGACCCTTAACATACTCTGTAGTCTTTTGCCTCCATGCCTATGCTTATGCTGTTTTCTATGCCTTCTATGACTTCTTTAGTTGTTGAATTCCTATTGGTCATTTAAAGCCCAACTCAAATATATGTATGTATGCCTATGTATGTATGTAGCCTTCCCTAATTCTCTCCTAGATATCACATAACACTTTGATCAACGACTCTGATACATTTACCTATAGTTATCTGTGTTTATGTCTTATTCCTCTACCAGATGGTAAGTTTCATTAGGCAAGGATGGTATAATACATATATAAACTCTATGTCTTTCCCAGTGCTTAGAACAATGCTTTGCAAAGAGAAGGCACTTAATAAATGTGTATTGGGCGAACTAATGGATGAACTTGTAAGAGAGTCCAAGGGGGAATGATTAGATAGCTAGTAGGAAAGCCTAGAGAAAACAATGTCCCAAAAACAGAGTAGACAGTATTAAGAAGGAAGGAATAGTTGGTAGTGTCATATGTTGCAGAAAGGTCTAGAAAGATGAGGAAGAGAAAAAGTCACTGGATTTAGCAACTAAAAGGTCACTGATGACCTTGGGAAAGAATTATCAATCAATGGGGTAAGAAGTCATATTTCAAAGAGGTGAGCGTTCGAGGAGCAAGGGATTCAGGGAGAGGAAAAGGGATTGAGATGTAACAGGGTGAGGAGAAATTATAGTCTAAAAAGGTTTTAACTTTTGTAATGATTAGTTAAAGAGAACATGGATCAATATATCATATTCTTAAAACACTGAAGAATAAAGGTTTGATGTGTTAAAAAGAAGTTCATATTGGTTCAACAAATTTTTAATTGTTTTAAGTACAAAACTCTTAATACCTTATGATAAGTTTGTGCTCGACAAAGATAGCTTTGAATATACAAAGGATCAACTCGAATAGCCTCTGTAAACTGCTGAATTGCTTCAAAGTACTTGTCCATATGCAACAGGTATATGATGCCAATATTTATAAAAGCAAAAGATATGTTTCTAAAAAAAAGGAATACAAAATTCATTAATTTGGTTATTAATAGTATCTATCACACCAACTTACCTACATAATCCTATATTCAATAAAATGTTTTTCATATTAATGTAACAAAATATTGTTTTAAATGCTTATAATTTTGAAACAGTTACGTACATTGGTATGACAAAATTCCATTCCAGGTAAAGGAATGAAAGGGCCCTTTCTAATGGAACAAAGACTCTATGCTAATATTTGCTACTCTAAAAGTGAAGGTTAAGAAACAGCCACAAGAGCTGATCATGTGCCCTTGTGGGAGCTCAGAGGCCTTCCCTCCCCTAATTACCATCATATGAGAAAACCTGTGGGAAATCACAAATAGAGAAAGAAAGCAAGAAAGGTATCAAGATTTATGGATAAGGGAAGAATTTAGCACCAAAGAAGATATAGAGAGTATTACAAAATGTAAAATAGTTTTGATTATATAAACTTATAAAGTTTTTGCACAAATAAAACTAATACAAGCAAAATTTTAAGGAAAGCAGAAAGCAGGGAAACAATCTTTATAGCAAGTATCTCTGATAAAGGCCTCATTTCTAAAATATATAGAGAACTGAGTCAACTGAATAACAATACAAGTCACTCCCCAATTGCTAAATGGTCAAAGGACATGGACAGGCAGTTTTCAGACAAAGAAATCAAAGCTATCTATATTCATATGAAAAAATGCTCTAAATCACTATTGATCAGAGACATGCAAATTAAAACAAATTTGACGTACCACCTCACACCTATCAGAGTGGCTAATATGACAAAAAAAGAAAATGTTAGATGTTGGAGGGGATTTGGGAAAACTGGGACACTGCTGGTGGAGTTGTGAATCTATTCAACCATTCTGGAAAGCAATTTGGAACTATGCTCAAAGGGTATAAAACTGTGCATACCCTTTGATCCAGCAATACCACTGCTAGATCTATATCCCAAAGGCATCAAGAAAAAGGGAAAATGATCTATTTGTACAAAAATATTTATAGCAGTTCTTTTTGTGGTGGCTAAGAATTGGAGATTGAAGGGTTCATCCAATTTAGCATTTTTATTTTTGACACTAACACCAAGGGATAATTTGTAATAAAATGTGGTAACTGTTTTTAACTGTAGTTAACCTCAAAAAGATTATAACCTCAAAATATTTCTTAATAACCTTTATAACCCATGGAACCTTAAAAATATATTAAATTAAAAATGTGAAAGTTAAGGATATCTTATTTTTTAGGTATTATCATAATCCAATAATTCTATAACTGCCTCTTTTCTTTTCCTTGTGTTTAATTATCACTGGTAAATATAAAACAAAATAGTCATCCTTATTTATTCCATTCTCAATTAATCTTACGTAAAAAGGGGAAAAGGACCTGTCTAGCTCAAGTACACTTTCAAAGTCCGCAACTGCCAACCCCCAGCAACTCATTTCTGTATACAAGATGCCACGGTGTAGAAAAGCAAGAAGATTCTCAATAGTATCATTGATGAGCACTAAAAAAGAAAAACATGTATTTTGCTTATTTAAATCCTAAATAATCACATATGAATGACATTTTGCATTAAACTTTTTCATGTTCTTTTTAATTTTTAGTTGGTATGAATAAAGATATCATACCCAATTTATATTACCAAAAATAGCTCTAAGAAAACAAACAAAGGTAACGCCTAGAAATGACTTTTCTTACCTGATATGGGGGGAGGTGGAGGATAAAGGTCTGAACCTGTGATTTCACAAGTGTAAGAATTCCCAGTGTGGGAACTCTTTCCACTGATGCAAATCAACAGTTTGCCAATAGACTCATAGTGCTGGAAATATGTCAGGGGTAGGATTTGAACCCAAGCCATCTTGACTCTAAGGCTGGCCCTCTAAAACAAATATATAGCTATTAATAAAGTATTTCCAGATTCAGTGGATTTTGTAGTTAGAAAGTATGCTGGCATTGAGTTAAATCCCCTCATTTTGCAGACGAGGAAATTAACTATTGTTGCTGATTTGTTGAACATATCCCAGCTAGGGTGGTATCCAGAACCTCCTCATCCATGGGCCATGAGAAAATTATTCCAGGTTCTTTGTGGATCAGATAATTCTCCAAATCATTTCCCATGAGCTCTCCCCGGTATACTTACTTTGACTGGTCACTCAGAGGACATACTGAGTCAAAGCAAAGGCATTTTATAAAACAAAATAGTAATAAAAACCACAACAAAATATTCTCTACATTAAACTCAAATCTGTTATCCCCTAAATGCATACATCATCAATTGGAATATGCATGTGGGAAGCAATGTGGCAAGGGCAGCCATATATTTTCTACATAGAAAATATATGTGCCCAAAATACCTGCATAAAGGCAACTCATAACTTTGCAACACTGCAAAGTTGTTGCAAGTACTTTTCTCTTTTTATACTCTTTAGATCTATTTGTTTAAGCTTAAGCAAGAATGGAATAAATTATTAAGATGACCTTACAATAGATCTAATCTAAAGAGAGTTAGTGTGCAAAGAGACTACTTCCTCAGAGTTTTGTGCCTGTATAGAAAGGATATTAGAACTCCTTGAGGCAACTAACATCCAGAAGGGCAGGAGGACAGGAAGCTAGAGAGGCAAACACATGGCAAATGGGAAAGAAAATTATTATGGGAAAGGCAGAGGGTAGAAATGGACTACATGATTTAGGACACAATTTTCTGCTGTGAAGTGATATCCTAATTCATACACCTAAGAGTGATGCTCCACAGAAAAAAAAAAAAGGATAAAGGTGGGGAACTCAATATAGGTCCTATAAAAGCTTTAATTCCATGAGAAATATGTAGAAGTAAAGAAAGAGTAAATAAGTGTAACGGTGAGGTTGAAACCATCTCACTTCTCTTTAGCCTCAATAGTTTATCTAGGCAAGATCATCTGTCAGTCAATTAGTTACTTATAGACCTTAGACCACAGGTTCCCAACCTGAGGTCCATGAACTTTGGTTTTCAAAAAACATTTTGATAATTATATTTAAATATAATTAGTTTCCTTTGCAATCCTATTTATGCATTTAAATCATTATTCTGAGAAGGGTTCATAGATTTTATTAGACTATCAAAAGGGTCCATGAGAAACAAAAAAGGCAGGATAACCCCTGCCTTAGACTAAGTGCTAAAAGGCACTGGAATTATGTTACAAAAGAATCATATTTGGATAGGATGAGGAAACCTAACCATGCCCCAGGGACCATCTGTAAATTATCAAATGAGTTAATAAAATATTGAGTTTTAGTAACTGAAGCAACTGTGGCTTTGCAGCACACTTCTGAAGAGGAACTGGTGGGAAGGGTGGTGGCAAAGGCCGGGATGGGAAGCTTCAGTTTCAGCTTTAGCCAATTGTCCTCCCTGTCTCTTTCAGTGAAAGCACCTTGCAAGCTTTGAAGGAGCAGGAGGATTTTGAGCTTCCTATCTTCTCATCATTGTCTTAGCTACATCCCTAGCAGCGTCTGTATCAGGATTCAAGGACAGATGACTGCAGACTCACCACCACATGTAAGGGGAATTTCTTGAGCAGGAGACAAATATTTCCAGCACCTAGGTGCTGTGAGTTACCCCTTTGCCACACATGTTCCCTAAGCTTGAGTCCACTTTCTATTTCTATTTCTAGGTACTTGTAGATTTGTGTCACTGATTTTTTATTTTTTGAGAGAGAGGGGAGGAATATTTTGTACCCACTGTTCTTACTGTACCACCTTTCTAAAAGCTATTTAAGATGGGCTTACAAAAATTATTCTCAACTGATAATTTTAGAAGGAAATACACCAGTGGGAGCTCACAATGATGGCTTTAGTGAATCATGCTTCACCCCTCAGGGCATTCCTAGTATCCTGAGGGAATATAGCTAGTTCCAGGGACCCAAATCTTCAGTGGGAGTGGAAATTGGGATAAAAACCCTCAGAATTTACATTAACTACATAAGTATATAGACCATGAATTAAAGTATCAATGTTTAGGACTATTAACAAAGAAAAGTTGAAGAGGAAAAGAGGAGGGGAAATTTTTAATTAACTATTTAACTGATGGGGAAAAATAAAGAGAAAAAGAAAATTAGGTAAATAAGTAAAAGAAAGAAAGATAAATAAACAAATTAAGTAAAACTCTAAAACCTGGGAAAGGATTGACAAATAAGGAGGGGGGCAGTTGAGAGTGAGAGGAAGAGAGCCTCTGGGTATAGGGTTGCCTTAAAGTAGACCAAGCAAAACTCCTCATAGGGACAAGGTACTGAATTGAAAGACAAACAAAAAAAGATCCTAACTCACAAAAAAAAAACCCTCCGATACTAGAGACACAAATGGAGAAAAATAAAAGCTAAACTCTAACAAACACCCGTATGTAACATGGGGTCTGGCTCCAACCTCTCAGAGTCAAGCAGTATACAGAGGTGGGCTGGTAAATGTTTAAAAAAAATTTTTTTAAAATGTGTTTAAAAAAGTATGCATAACTCACTTTTAAGTTTAACTTGTATTATTAACATTTTCTCCTTCACTTTCTTAGATCTAGACATTCAAGAAAACAATAAATTAGGCCCTGATTTGTGACATTTGCTGATTTCTGAAATGTAAATGCTCACACTGAAATTTAACAGTAAGTTCTTGTGAGTGATAGATGAAATCTGAAGTAGATAAATTTTTTTAGTCAAAATGTCTTCCATTGTGAAATTTGAATTGAATTTCTAGCTTCAGTATTTACTAAAAATGGATCTTTGGTTCCAAAATAGTTTCAAATTTAATTTTAAATTATTTACTTGTCTATCTGCTCCCTTAAATCTTGTTGGTCTAGGGAATATGATCAGATTTCATCTAACTTCTGATCACTTTGTCATTTTGGGAGAAAGGGGGAAGTTCCATATCCATGGCTTGACTCCTTTTTGCCTAATACCAGTTCCACAACAAACACACATAGAGAATAAAAAAAAATATTTACCAAAATCATAGTAAAAAGAAATCAGAGAAGGTACACACAGGAGAATATACATTAGACAATGTAGAATGAAGGGGCTCTCCCTTTGGGAGTGATCTAACTTAGCTCAACCAAGAGAGAGGGTCCTGGATCTCACCCAAGGGGAAAATTTCAAAAAAGATTGTAGAGTAGCAAGGTGGATATAGGGACATGATGGAGAGTGCTGGCTCCTCTCATGTCTTCCCGGAAACTTTTTCTTCAGCAGCAGAGTGGTAGTGGCCTCTTCCATTTTCTCTCTTAAAGCTAGAAGCCAGGAGCATTGAATGATGAGTCTCCCAAAAGGGTACTGAGAACTGAAGCTCTCCATTCTTGCCAACTTTTCCCTGTCCCTTAGGCAGAGCAGGGCATTTATCTCCACCAATAAGGAGAGAGTCCCATGTCACTGGGCTTTAGGACAAGGGTTACATTCAAGTAAATTTGCATGATTCTACCAAGTATCATTAAGCAAGACCTGTTTTGTGATAATTCTTTGGTTTACATGGGATAGAAGATATTGTTTTCTGTTCACTAATGTAATATGACTGCCCACTTAGGCTGGACAGGGCCATGAAGAACAATACTGATTGTGCTGAGTTGCATAGGTATAAGGGGATGAGCTTCCTGATTAGCTCAGGGCAAATTGAATCAGGACATTGTATACCTGCACGAGGGAAAAGGGAATAACATTTTAGATGGTAACTTTTGAATGGCTAGTGGGAACTTCCAAGACAGCAAATATTTGGGGAACCAGCCCCAATACTTCCCCTGAATTCCAGTGCTTAACAACCTTAAAGTCAGTGAGATTATTCTCTCTTCTGGTTAGAGCAGAAGTCCTATGTATTCTTTGATCTATTTTAATCTATATAATTTCCCCAATGTTTGTTTTTTTTAATGGTTTCTTTGATAAAATGTGAAAGGGCTATTCATGATATTGTTTTTTCCTATAATTAGTATATGGTTGAAGGGAACTACACTGCCTTATATGTTAATATTACCCCCCTCCCTTTGAGAGTGATCAGAGTAAATGGCATCGACCCTGACCTAACACTGTACCCCTAGACTCCTACATTTGAAGTGTGGAGGATAGATAATTCTAGCCTAATTACTGTCTTGGAGTTAGGTGAGGGTAGAAGCGAGGACCTAGCCACATGAATCCTCCTTCTCCCAACAAAAGTAGAAATCACAATCCCCCTGGAAAGGGGTGAGCTACATCCCAGATCAGATAAACCATTCCTGATACACTTGAGCCAAACTCTCTTTATATTTAGACAGCAACTACAAACATCTTACACTATGTTGTAAGCAAGCTGTGCAGTACAGGAAATTATTTTGTAAATTATCATTTTACTAATTTAGTTAAGACAGCAAATTATAAAATAATTCATAATACCACATAGTCTAGAGTTAGTGCCTCAAACTTTTAGAATGATTGGAATTAAAAAAAAACAGAACTGACCTGATCTAATACCTGATGTTAATATTAAAAGTATAATCTGACCACTTTATGTTAGTGTTGCCCTAAAGGAAAATAAAGAACTAGACAACAACAAATTATTCTATTTTGCTCAGCTAAGCTTCATATTTACTATGCAAGTAAAAGTGAAGAAATAGTACCTGATACACTGAAATCCTGAAGAGATTTATGAGGGTTACATTTTCGCAATATGCAGGCTCTATAATAGAATGCTACCCAATTATTAGGATCTAAATGAATTGCAGACGAAAGGTCTTCAGTTGCTTCTCTATAGTGACCTTTTTTTAAAAAAGCTCTGCCACGATATGTCCTAGAGTTGTGGAATAAAAGTTTTATTTTAATATGTATTTCTCCTTTTCACAAGACTATGATTACTTTTGCATGTGGAATATGTTTTGCTCCTGAATTTTTCTCATGAGCTTTTAAAAATTTTATTAATATCTTTTGTTTTCACATTGCAATCATTTCTGGATTTACTGTTCCCCAAACTCATCCTCCCACCTGGAAAACCAGTTATGGAAAACCAACACAAATAATTTGTGATTGGGTGCGCAATATTCTGTCCTGATAATCCCCATTGCCCACTTCCTATACACACACACACCCTTTCTCTGTGTATATACACACACATATATGTATGTGTGTGTGTATTCATATATATATGTATGTATATATGGGAGAGACAGGCAATGGAGGATTGAAATGGAAGAGTAAAAGGCAGGCCTTTCCCTAGAAGGGAAATGCATGTATGGATATATGCATTTTGTGTGTATATGTGTACATTTAAGACCCTTTCCCTAATAGACAGATATTCAAAAGATATGAATAGATAATTTTAAAAAAATCTAAGGCATCAACAGCCATATGAAAATAATACTCCAAATCACAACTCTGGGATTCCACACTGGGAAAAATAAAGCAGAGAAGAACCTATAGACTAATATGTATGTATATAGCATAACATATATAGTATAACACGTATAGTATAACATATATAATATATAGTATAGCATATATAGTATATAGTATAACATACATAGTATAACAGACTAAAAGCTACATCAATAGATCAATTGCTCTATAGATCAATAAATAGTACCCTTCTGAGATTACTCAGACTGAGATTGGATCTCCAGAGGGCTGCTGCTACTTTAGGTTCTAAAGATAACCCCAAAGGCTTTACTTCCATATTCTTGCTCCTGAGCTCCCACCAGTATGCTTCGTATTAACCATCAATCACTACCTTTTAGAATTTACTAAAATGCTATAGTAAGAATAAGATGAGGAATAGATTTGTGATTTCATTACTGAAAACTCCCTCTAACAATGAAGTTGGTGACTTCTCTGAAACTTACAGTCTTAAAAAGTTGCCTACAGTAGTGGTGTCAAACTCAAATAGAAACTAATCCCTGTGGGCCACTTATTGACTTAGAAAACCACAGATTAATATTATCTATGTCATTCAGTCAATAAACATTTATTAAGCACCTACTATGTGTCAGGCATTCTGCCTAGTTCTGGGGATACAAAAAAAGAGTCACAAGATAGTCCCAGCCCTTAAGGAGCTCACAATCTAATGGGGAAGGCAAAAAGCAAACAAATATGTACAAACAAGTTGTTTACAGGATATATAGGAAGTAAATAAGAGAGGGAAAGCACTAGAATTAAGAGGGGTTGGGAAAAACTTCATGTGGAAGATGGGATTTTAGTTGAGGGAAAGGAAACCTTGGAAACTAGTAGACAGAGATGAGGAGGGAGAGCATTCCAGGCATGGGGAATAACCAGAGACAATGCCCAGAGCTAAGAGATAGAATGTTTTGTTTGGTGAACAGCAAATTAACATTATTTATGTTGTGTGGTGTTTTTATTTATTTTGTTAAAAACTTTCCAACTACATTTTAAATCTGGTTCTGGCTGCACTAAGGAGTTTTGGTGGTGAGTTTGACACCACTGATCTAGAGCACTGAGGGCTTGGGTTGCCCAGAGTAAGACAGCAGATATGTATGGGAGGTGAAATGTGAATCCAGGTTTTCATGACTTTGAGGCCAGCTCTCTCTCTACTATATCATGCTGCCTATTATGAGAACAGTTGGTACAAAATATTTGCCCCCCCCCAAAATCCTGGGGTATATCCTCCCTTACATACACACGTAGGAAGAGTGGGATCAAACTTAAAGTACAATGTAATGAGGCACATGCGAGGTAACATTGTGGCAAAGGGATAACTTCTACTGCCTGGTACAGGAAGGCTTATCTCCTTTTGCAGAATACTCATTCTGCCCTCGTCTGAGTGAGCCACTCAGTCGGGCTCTTCAAAACAGCTTCCTTCTTTGGGTGATCATCTATCCACATCTATTTGCCATCTATGTATCTCCTGGCTAATGACTAGATATATTGTGGATTATACAGTCTCTCCAGTGGTCATAGCTCTTAAGTCTTTCAAAATTGTTTTTCTTTACATTATTGTAAGTATTATAGAAATTGTTTTACTACTTATGTTCACTTTCTTCTGCACCCATTCATGTAAATACTTTCAGGTTTTTCTGTATTTATCCCTTTCAATATTTCTTACAGAACAGTCATATTTCATTACATTCATATACTGTAACTTGTTCAGTCATTCCTCAGTGGATGAATGCCTACTTTGTTTTCAGCTGTTTGATAAAACAAAAAGTCCTGCTATACATGTCTTCATAAATATGCTTTCTTTTCTTCTTTACCTGATCACTTTGGGATAAAGCCTAGTAGAAATATTACTGAGAACTATGGAGTCTAAATGCAGATCGAAGTACACTATTTTCTCTCTCTTTTTTTCCCTTTCTTGTGGTTTTTCCCCTTTGTTCTGATTCTTCTTCCACAGAATAATCAATATGGAAATATGTTTAATATGAATGTATATGAATAGCCTATATCAAATTGCTTGCCATCTTGAGGAGGGTGGAGGGAAGGAAGAAAAAAATTTGGAACTCAAAATCTTATAAAAGTGAATATTGAAAACTATCTTTACATGTAACTGGAAAAAATAAAATACTATTAAATGGAAAAAAGTATTGCTGAGTCAAAAGATATAAACAGTTTAATTATTTTTTGGATATAGTTTCAAATTATTGTACTAAGTGGTTGGACAAATTTCCAGTACTACCAACAGTACATTAGTGTGCTTGTCCTCTGACAGCTCCTCCAACAACTGATATTTTTCTTTTTATTATCTTTGCCAATCTCACAGGTATGAGAAATACTTTTAATGGATTAAATTAGCATTTTTTTAATTAGTGTTTTGCAGCCTTTTAAAATATATGGTTGTTGATAGCTAGTATTATTTTTTCTTTTAAGAACTGCCATTTCATATCCTCTGACCATTTATCTATTGGGGAATGGCTCTTGTTCTCATATGTTTGTATCAATTCCCTAAATATCTTGGATATTAGGCCTTTATTAGAGAAATTTGCTACAAAAATTTTCCCTAGTTAACCATTTCTATTCTACTTCTAACTTCATTGACTTCATTTGCTCAAAAACTTCAATTTTGTGTAATCAAAATTGTTTATTTTATCTCTTATTATCCTCTCTAGTTCTCATTTGGGTAAGAATTCTTTCCCTATGCAGAATTGTAAAAAGCGTCTCTTTCTTTGGTCCTCTAATTTGTTTATATGCTTTTTTATATCTAAATTTTATAACCATTTGTAGCTTATTGTGGCATATGTTGTGAGTGTTGGACTAAATTTTATTTTTATCAGGCTTATTTCCATCTTTCCCAGTCAAACAGTGAACCCTTACCCCAGGAGTTGATGTACTTGGGTTTACTGAACAATATACTAGTACTGACTGTTTCTGGTTCTTATATGCCTATATTTGTCCCACTGATCAACTTTTCTATTTTTTAATCAGTACCAAATAGTTTTGGTAAATTATTGCTTTCTAGTGCAGTTTAAGATCTGCCACTGCCAGGCCCCTTTCTTTTACACTTTTAAAAATGAATATTTTTCTTGTGATTCTTGACCTTTTGATATTCCAGATGAATGTTATTACTATCCCTAGTTCTTTAAATTAATATTTTAGTAGCTTGATTATCATGTCACTGATTCTGTGAATTGTGTTAAGTAATATTGTTAAATTGTCATAGCGCAAACATGAGTGGTTACTATATCTTCACTTATCTAGGTTGATTGTTAATTTTGGTAACGAATATTTTGTAGTTGTATTCATGTAATTCCTGTGTGTGTCTTGCTAGCTAGACTCATACCCAGATAATTTATACAGTCTACAGAAACTTTGAATAGAATTTCCTTTTATATTTCTTTCTTCTAGGTTTTGTTGGTAATATAGAAAAAGGCTGATACTTTTATGGGATTATTTTATATTTTGCTACTTTAATGGTTTTTATTTGAATTAATTTTGTAGTTGAATCTATAGGGCTAAGTAAACTATGATGTCATTTGCAAAAAGTGAATAATTTTCTTTCCTCTTTGCCTATGCTTATTCCTCAATTTCTTTTTGTCTTTTGTTATGGCTAGCTTTTCTAGAACTCTGTAAAATATTACAAAGGTCATTACAAAGGACATTATTTCTTTACTCTGTTCTTATTAGAAAGACGTCTAGCATTTCTCCATTACAGAAAAGACTAGCTGTTGGTTTTTAGGTAGATAAATTATAATGAGTCATCAATTACTAAATTTTTTATATTTTAAAAATATGAATGGGTATTATTTTGTTGAAAGCTTTTTCTGCATTTATTGATGTAATTATGTGGTTTTAAAGACTTTTGTTATTTATGTGGTCCATTATATTGAATCATATCCACATTCCTGGAAAACCCATCCATGTCATTGTGTATACTCATTTAATATTCTATTGTGATATCTTTGCCAATATTTTGTTAAATATTTTTGCATCAATGTTTATTAACTAATAATATTTAGCATTAGGATTTTAAAGTTTGCAAAGTGCTTTACAAACATTAACTCATTTTATCCTTACAAGACTGGGAGGTAGCTGATACTATAATCCCTATTATGTAGTTGAGAAACTTGAGGCAGAAGGTTACTTGACTTGCCCAGGGTCATATAGACAATAAGTGACTGAGGTTAGATTTGAACTAAGGTCTTCTTGACTCCAGGTCCAGTGCTCTGTCACCTAACAGCTCCTCATTAGAGATACTGGTCTATACTTTTCTTTCTCTGCTTCATCTTTCCCTGATTGAGGTAACTAGATTATATGTTTCATAAAAGGAGCTTTTCTCATTTGAAAAAATATTGGAGGCAGCTAGGTGGTGCAGTGGATAGAGCACCGGCCCTGCAATTAGGAGGACCTGAGTTCAAATTTGGCCTCAGACACATAATACTCACTAGCTGTGTGACTCTGGGCAAGTCACTTAACCCCAATTGCCTTATTCTGCCCCCCCAAAAAAGAATTAAAAAAATTGGTGATATTGGAATTGTTTTTTGAATGACTGATAGATTTCACTTATAAAACCATTTGGTCTCATTTTTTTTCCTCCCATTGGGAGTTCCTATATAGGTTGTTCAATTTCTTTTTCTGAGATTGCGCTATTTAAATCTTCCATTTCTTCTAATAATAACCTGAGTATTTTATATTTTTACAAGTATTTATTTGTTTAAGTTATCATTATTAAGTTAAAGTTAAATTTATTGTTATATATTGGGCAAAATAGTTTCTAACAATTTCCATATTTTCTCAAATTTGCTATGAATTAATTTTATTTTTGATATTTAGAATTTGACAAACTTTTTTTTTATCAAATTAGCTAGCAATTTATCTATTTGATGAGGTTCTTTTAAGGCTTTTAGTTTTATCAGTTCAATTTTTTTCTCTTTGTTATTTTCAGGTTTTATTACATTTTCTACAATTTTTAGAATTACTTTTTTTTGTTTCATTGAGTATTGGAATTTGTTGCATTTCTATGTTTTAGTTGCATGCCTAATTGATTTGTTCTCTTTTATTAGTGTGTTTAGAGATATTATTTTTCTCTAAGGATTGCTTACACTACATCAGAAAGTTTTATGTTGTCTCATTGCCTTTTTCTTTAATGAAATTATCTATTGTGTCTATGATTTATTCTTTAGATTTAAATCGCTTAGTGTCCACTTAAGTTTGAATTCATTCTTCAAAGTCCCTTTGTAGAATTTAATTTTTATTGTGTTGTGATCAACAAAGGATAGGTTTAATATTTCTGCTTCATTTATTTATTAAATATTTATTATTCTGTACATGGTCAGATTTTGTAACTATTCCATGCTCAGGTGAGAAATTCTTCTTTAATCTTCTCTTTTCTCAAATTCTTTTCTATTCTTATTCATTATTCACTAGAGAGCTATCACATCTAACCTTCCTAAAATTCTATTAAGTTTCTTAAATTCTTGTTTTTTTCTCTTTTTCTTAAAATTTTCTAAGTGGGAGCACAGAGATATCCAACTTTTATTATAGTTTTGGTGTTCATATGCCCATGTAATTTTATCAACTTTTTCTTCAAGGCTTTATAAACCATTAGGTACATATATTAACTACTGATGTTTAATTATCTATTATGCTTTTAAACATAATTGTAATTTTCGAGCTTAGGTTTTTAAAAAAATTCATTTTTGCTGTCTCCTTGTCTGAGATCATCATTGCTACCCTTATTTTTTATTTGCTTCAAGTGTAATAGATTCTGCTCCAATCTTTCCTTTGAACTCTTTATGAATCCTTTTTGAAGTGTTTTTTGGTAAATATATTATTGTATTCTGCTTTTGAATCTATTCTATTTCCTTTCTCTGTTTTATGGGTGAGTAAATCATGTACATGTTCACTCTTTTGATGGTTAATTCTATATTTTCCTCTATCATAAACTGATAGTTTTCCATTTCTTTCTCCTCCTTACAAAGCAGAATGGGTTGGAGATAGAGAAGGAATCTGAACAACAATAGTAATCTATTATTGAAGTTGTCTGTTTCTTCTACTCTGTCCCCAACTTTCTTCACCAATCCCTGAAACCAGTTTCAGTTTATTATGTTTCCTTTCTCCATTTTACATTTTCCCTCCATGATACACCTACAAACTAGTTTCTTTTCCTTGTGACTATTCCTTCCTTGAATCTATTGTTTCTTTTATGCTGCTTTCCCCTTTCCCTGTCATCACTTGGGTCTCTGTTGAGTTTAATGTATTTCTACACCAAACTGTATGTCTGTCCTGAAGATGTACATTCACCCTCCTTTACCTAGTTTAGAAAAGAGATTATGAGGGGCAGCTAGGTGGTGCAATGGATAGAGCACTGGCCTTTGAATCAAGAGTACCTGAGTTCAAATTCAGGCTCGGACACTTGACACTTACTAGCTGTGTGACCCTGGGCAAGTCACTTAATTCCAATTGTCTTGCCAAAAAAAAAAAAAGAAAAAAGAAAAAAAGAAAAGAGATCATGAGATGATCACTTACCTAACGTTATCCTCCATTTTTGTATATTCTTCCACTTGTGCACCCCATTATATGAAATAGTAACTTCCTCTTCTTTCTCAATTCTTCCCAAATATATTCCTTTTCCCTATTAATTCTTTCCTATCTTAAAAATAATGAAAGAGAACAAAACCTTTCTCAGGGTCTATGGTTCTCTCATTTAACCTTCTCTGGGAGAAGACTTTGGGATTTTGAAGGAATACTGATACTACAATTTAAGGACTTCATAACCATATAACCCTTTCTATTTACTCAAAAATAAATTTACCTTTTTAGGTTTACCCTGATTCTGCATCTCAAAATTTCTATTTAGCTGATACTTTCATCAAGAATGCTTATTTTGTTAAAGGTCCATTTTTTTCTGTAGAATTATATTATGGAAAGTTGAAAAGTTTTATGTTTTGCCTTTTGTAATATCATATTCCAGCATTTTCTGTACTTCAGAATAATAGCTGCTAAGTCTTGGTGATCACAACTATGGTTCCCTGATCCTTGAACACTTTCTTTGTTTTTTCCTTGATTTGGAAGCTCTGAATCTTGGCTCAGACTCCTGAGTATTTTCAGTTTGGGATTTTTTTTTCAGGAGGTAACCATTGAATTCTTCCTATTTTCATTTTATCGTTTGGTCCTAATAAATTTGGACCTTTTTCTTTCTTAATGTTTTGGAATATGATTCCTAAGTTTCTTGTTTGGTCCTGGTTTTCAGGGAATCTGATGATTAATTATCTCTTCTTGACCTGTTTTCCAGGTCAGCTTTAAAAATATGAAATACTTTACATTTTTTCTATGTTCCAATCTTTTGACTTGGTTCTAATGTTTCCTATTATCTTATGGAGTCATTAAATTCTGTTTGCTCCATTCTGATTTTCAGGGAGTCCAATATATAAGTACATAAAACTACAAAAGTAATTTTGGATAAGACTTTCTGTATTTTGTTCTTAGCAATTTTTTCTTTTATTTTTTCCCTCCTGAATTATCTCTTCAGTTCTTTTATGGAGGAAGGTTTTGTTTTTGTAAAGTTAAATTTTGATTGATGTCTTCTATTTTTTATTTTATCATCATAATTATCCCATTTCCCTCCTCCTCCCAGAGTGCCATCATAATGTTTTTTAAAAGACAAAAAAGAAAAAAGAAAAAGATGGGAAAAATCAATAAAACTAATGAAAAAGTCCTAAAAGATGTGCAATATATAAGGCCTCTGGACTTCCCATCTCCATAAAGGGTTAGGATGGGGGTGTCCTCTCATATCTCTTCATTTGAGTCATGCTTGATCTTTAAATTTTTGTTACATATAATATATATTTGTTATATATGTTTGTTATACAATATTATATTTTGTTATATTTAAATATTTCTTGTATTAAAATTTTGTTATATTGAATACATATTTAAAATTTTATAATATATGATTTTCTGATGTGTGGCTGTTCTTTCCATTTACATTGTTGTAGTTATTGTATATAATATATTATCTTCTTGGCTCTGCCTACTTCATTCTCCATCAGTTCATGTAGATCTTTCTATGCTTCTCTGTATTCTTCACATACATTTCTTACAGCACAGTAACAATCCATAAAATCCATAAATAATTTGTTTAGCCATTCACCAATCAATGGGTATCTGTTTTGTTTCCAATTCTTTGCCATCACAAAAAATGCTGCTGTAAACATTTTGGTGCAAATGGGGTTTTTCTTTTCTTTTTATCAATGGCTTCCTTGGGGTGTAAGCCCAGCAATATTCAAAGGGTCTAGACATTTTAGTCACTTTATTTAATAATTCCAAATCACTCTCCAAAATGGTCATACCATTTCATTGCACCATCAACAAGGCATTAGTGTGCCTATCTTTCCACAACCCCTCCAATATTGACTATTTAAAAATATTTTATTTTTTCCCACTTACATGTAAAGACAAGTTTTAACATTCATTTTAAAAAATTGAGTTCCAAATTTTCTCTATTCCTCTCTCACTTCCCCCCTCCCTGAGATGGTAAGCAATCAACATTGACTGTTGCCATTGTTTGTCATTCTAACCCTAATTGCACTATTTTATGTTTTTGAAGGCATTTCTTTATTTCCTTTATGTTTTCAGTTTTGTTAGTATATGACTGTATATATCCTGATTAATGTTTTTTATTTCTTCTGACTTTTTTGTGACTTTTGTTTATTTGCTATTTTAGTGATTTGATTTTCTTCCTTCTTCTTTTTAATTAGATTAACTCTAGATTTATCAGTTATTATTAGTCCTTTCAAAGAACCAGCTTTTAGTTTTATTGATCAAATGATCAGTTTAATGATTTTTATTTCTAATTGATCTATTCATTTTCTCATTTTTAATATTTCCTCTTTTGTGTTTATTTTAATTTTATCTGTCAGTTTTCTAATTTTAAAAAATATCCATTGAATTTGTTAATTCTCCCTTTTTCAATCCTGTTAATATATGTTTATAGCAATGTGATTTTTCCCCTGAGGACTACTTTAGCTACATTCAAGAAATTTTGATAGTTGTTTCATGATTATAATTTTCTTTCATATAATTCTAAATTGTTTCTATCATTTGTTCTTTGATTTACTGATTATATAGGATTTCATTGTTGTCATTGTTGGGTCTGCGTCTTTTGTTTGTGGTCCTTGAACCAGTAACTATTTTTATTGCATTATGGTCTATAAAGGATATGTTTATCATTTCTGCCATGTTATGTTTATTTGCAATATCTCTGTATGTATTTTTTTTGTCAAAGTTACATATGGTACTGAGAAATATATGTACATATATATATATGTATGTATATATATATATATTCTTTCATAGTCTCATTTAGAAAATGCCATAAATTTGCAATTTGTTCACTTCCATATTTTCCCTTTTCTTTATCTTTCTGTTAGACTTAGCCAAAACTGAGAGAGGGATGTTGAATTCTCCTGTCACTACTGTTACTTTCTACATGTTATTGTTGTTCAATTGAGCCAACCAAAATTTTCTTTTATGAATTTATATTCTAAGGCATTTGGAGCATCTAAGTTTGCTACAGACATTGGTTTATTGTCTATGGCTACTTTCAGAATAATGTAGTTTCCTTCTTTATCCTTCTTAATTTTTTGAAAAAAATTTTTTTGCTTTCTTCAGATAGCATAATCACAACTTCTGCTTTTTTAGATTCATTTGATACATAATAAATTTTTTGTACCATCCTCTCAGTTTTATTTTGTGTACAGATACTTTTAGAAATGTGTTTAAAGCAAGCAACATATCCTAGGGTTTTGTTTTCTTATACAATCAGTCACTCTTTTTTATTTTATTGGATTGTTTAATGTATTTACATTTAAAGTTATGGTTATTTTTTCCTCTATTTTCTCTAATATTGCTTTTTTTAAAAAAAATTCATGATTTTTCCCATTCTTCTGCTGTCAACACAGCACTGTATCTCTTTAGTCACTTTAGCTTAATCTTTTTTGGGGGGGGAAGGGGAAGCGGTGACTTGCCCAGGGTCACACAGCTAGTAAGGGCCTGAGGCTGGATTTGAACTCAAGCCCTTCTGACTCCAGGGCTGCTCATCTATCCACTGCATCACCTAGCTGCCCCAGCTTAATCTTTTTTTAAGGTGGCCTATTCCTACTGGTTTTTTCCCCCTCACTGCTGAACCACCATACTATTTGTTACTCCTTTCCCTTAAGAGTTTTACTAATTCCTTTTTCTTTCCTGCTTTAATCTATTTCTTTCCCTCTTTTCCCCTTTTAGTCAAGTTGATTTCCCCTTCCCCTTCAATTAATCCTATTCATTAATTTTTGAAATTTCATTTTTGAGAGTCCCTTTCCAAAGAAGGTTTCTTTCACTCTTTTCATTATTTATTCTCTCTGTCTATTCTAGATACTCATTCGACCAAATATCTAGTCCCTCTATTCTCTGTATTCTTCACATAATCAAAACTTTCATTCTGTGATCTCCCCTCTAGGCAGTTTCTGCCACTGCCTTGTAAAGCTTGCCCTATGGATTCCTCATTTCAATTATATCCCAATCCTAGAACAATGGCAATTGTTGCAAGTGTCAGAGAGCACATTGCCCCAATGTAGGACTTTCCTCCCCTCACCATCTGCCTGATTATTTAATCTACTACTTGACCTATGTCTTCCTTTGGTTACCTTCTTTCTCCATTTGCCTCCAAATCTCATCCCTGGATCTAAACTCCCCAACTCCCCCAGGTGCCAGATTCACACTATTCTCTTCACTCCCCTACCACTCTTTTTTTTTCTACTTTTGCCTAGAAATCTCCCTGTGTCCCACTCTTTCAGGTGCTAGTTGCCTCTATTTGTTCCAATTCCTTTCATCCCAGGACAAGTGGGCTGTTCAAGCACCAAATCCCCCAGGCCTCAAACAGTATAAGGTCGTCATCTTTCAACCGCAGGAACATTTGTCAATGGAACAGGAGGTAGATTCCACCTCCAAAGTAAGGTCTCTTTTCCCCTCCTTTTCAAACTTTCCTTCCTCCCCTTCATCCAGAGATAAAGTAAGAAAAGAGTAGCCCTCCAGTGACTAAAGCTTCCTCTGTCCTAAGGTAGGATGACAAGTGGTCTTATCATGTACCAAATCCCTCAGACCACATTCAACACAAGGTTCCCATCTCCCTTAAAAAAACATCTCCATCCAAAGGAGGTTTCATCAGTAGAATCCCCTCCTATCACCAAAGCAAGGCCTTCTTCTTTCTCCTGTTTTTTAGTCCTTCCTCCCTCTTGCTCACCTGCTCTCCTGCTGCTGCCTCTTTTTCTGAGACTACCAGGGTCACTTTCCCTTCATTGCTAACTTTCAATTTGATCCATGCATATCAAAACACTCCCTTTTATCACTCTTCTCCTTTCCTCCACTTTTGTGTACCTTCCTGTTTTGTAACGTAGACCTACCAAAAAAACATTCATTCACTTCTATGCATGGCCATAATGCCCTCTGCCTCTCCACTGTTATCTCCACCTAACTTCTGTCTTAACCCCTATCTCCTTGTGTAAATGTAGAAAGTCTCTTATTGATCTCTCTGTGTCCCTCTCTTGCTGTTGCTTGTCTTGGTGTTGTCCTTGGCTGCTATATCTGTTTACCTTTCTTGCATTTCTGTTTTCCGGGGTGTTAAAAAAGCAAATAATCTCTTCATATGTTTTCTTTATTATTGAACGTCCATCTTTTTTCACTTACGGTTAAACTCAGATTTTCAGGATAGGTCACCCTGGGTTACTCCTTCATTGCTCTCTGGGACTCATTATTCCATTCCCTCTTGAATTTTCTGTTGAGTGGAGAATAATCTTGTGAAATTTGAATTTCCTTTTCTTTGTATTTGGAGAGTCTTCTCTTGGTTCCTTGCCAAACTTGTTTCTGACTTGAATTATAAAATTCAACTACTATGTATCTTAGAGTTGGCAGTGTTGAGTTTTGTTTTTTTTTTTTCTGGAGATAATCTATGAATTTTTTTCTGTTGGTATTTCATCCTCTAAGTTCAGAATTTCTCTTGTATCATTTATTGCATTATAGTGTTTAGGCTTTTTGACTTGTGTTCTGGGAGATCTATTATCCTTAGGTTGTCTCTATGCATTCTGTCTTTGAGATCAATATGTTTTGTTTGCATAGTGAGCATATTTTCTTTTAATGTTCTTGTTTTTTGCTTCACTTCTTCTAGATTGTCCTTCACTTCTATGTATTTGCATTCCCAATCCATTATTCTCTCTTTTCTTTCTTTGGTGAGACTAGCCATAGAAAATTCAAGCGTCAGTTATTCTGTGAATTACTTTTGCTGTGCTATCATTCTGCTCACTTCTCTTTCAAATCTGTTAACACGTGTGTTGCATTTCCATGTTCTCCTCAAATTCCACAGGATCCTCTGACTTGTGTTGAATCATTTTCCTTTGTTTTGCAGCATTTATTTAAAGATGTCTAAACTCACTTACTAGATTTGGAGGACATATTACTTTTTTTTCTTAATGTTTTCCCTGTTAATTTCCCTGCTTATGATCAGTCTTTAGATTTTCTTCTCCCTGATATTTTTGGTAATTTTAGTCTTTTTGTCCTTAGTTGCCCCTCCTGCTCATTTTTTCTTTCTTCTTTCTAATGGTTTCCCTGGGGAAGAGGTGGGGTAGATATGAAAGCCATGAGCCTCTTCTCACACTGGATAATTCAGAGTTTACCAACCTACATCTCCTCCAAGTGACTTCTGCAAGAACTGGACTGATTCCAGCTGTGCTCTTTCCCTCAGGCTTAGTGGAATGCCACACACCCCTCCTCCCATAGCATGGTGTCTGGTCCTTTCCCTCTATCCTTCAGTTCTCTCCTCCTGGGAGTTCAGAATTCTTTCACACTAGTGCCATTGTTGCAGGAGGCATGTGTGTGTGTTGATTTCTGTCATTTGGAGTTTGGGTCTCTGAGGCTCTAGGAAGATGTGATGCAGTGCAGAATTGAGCTCTATTTCAAGCCCAAGCAGGTATCCTGTGCCTTCTCTCTGTTCTTCTGCTCTCCTGCAGAAATCTTTTGCAGCATACAACACTGCCATGGGGACCTCGGCAAACTTCCAAAGTCTAGAGCCTGTATCTCCATGGCAATGGGTAGAGGGAAGGGGGGGGACTATGGTGTGGGGTTGGTTTTTGTTGTAATTGCATTGGTAAGGTCTTCATGTCAGCTAGTACAGCCTCATTGCCTGTTGTGCGTGCATGGTAGGAGAGGAGGTGCTGAGTGAGCTTGAGGGAGGTGTCAGTTCATGTGGTTTTCTTCAGTTGGCTTTTAACCTTTTTGGGGGGGATTCTGGTTGTCCTAGACCATAAAGAACTTGCTTTATCTTTGGCATATAATTTCAGTTTTGGAGAGGTTTGAGAAGTCATGGGGATCAGAGAAAATGTCTAAAACTCAATCTTGTCAGTCAGATAACTCAGGAGTCTCACTTTGCTCTTAATTCTATTTTTTATCTTTTGTTTCATCTCTTCCAGATAGTCTTCTAATACTTGCTGACCAAGCAAATTTTTTTTCTCTGAAGCTATGCTTTAGTTGTTGTGAGAATGTTCTCTTTTTAGTTTACCTCTTGGGCTTCTTTTAGCCCACACAATTTCTTTATGTTCCACATTTTATTCTATTTACTTATATTTTTAGCATTCATTTTCAATTTGGAATTTTATATTTAAGCCAGACCATTCTAGCTCTCTTGGATAGGTTGGGTAGGCTCTTTTTGGCTCTATTCCTCAAAGATCTGGATTCCAGTGATGATCCAGATAGGGTGATGAGTATTAGGTCCAGCTCCCTGCCTCAGTTTCTGCTTGTTCTCTGTTTCCTGGTGATCAGCAGTGGGTTCATACCTGAGGCAGCCTCATTTTCTCTCTGTATGTTCCCCAATGAAGAGTTAGTTCTTATCCCTGACAGGCTCAAGTTGTATTCTGGAGATCATGTTGACTTCAGCCCTCCTGCACAGACTTCATGGCACTGGGCCCCAGATGCTGAGTCTGGCCTTTCTCTTGTGGTAGCTCCCTTCACTCACAGGAATGTGCAGGAATGGGTCCCGTTTCTCTGTGCAGTAATCTCTGGGGGCTTCTGTTCTGATATTCAGATCTCTGATTCTTAGAGATCGCAGTAGTTTGGGACACACACCCTTTCTCCCTGGTCAGACAACTAGACCTTGTCTTCAAATTCATTCACCTTTGTCACTTTTCTTGGTCACAGCTGCTCTCCTTGAATCCTCTAGCTTCCAGGTAGTTTATCTGAGGTTGTGTGGGCTTTCCTGGCACTACCTCTCTCCCTGCCTGTCAATTTCCATGTTTACCTGTATTTATGCTGGCTTTTCTGGTGAGATCCCTCTCCCACCTCCACCAGCTGTCTTTTCGTGAAGTTCCGGACTGGATTGAGGCATTTTCTTCTGATTTTTTTCTCTTTTGTCACTGCTATTTCTGTGGTCCTTTTCAGAGTTGCTGGAGATTTATGTGGGAGAGATGGCCATTTCCATGACCTTTCATATCACTATCTCAATTGCTTTTATCTCATTCTTCCGCAACTCCTATTCTTGTTGAGAGACTAAAGAAATAATTAACCCTTCATGAATCCTAAATAAACTTCTTGAGAGTGCATAACCCCCCTCCCAATTATTTTACTCTCTCTTCCATTTCACATAACTTGTGTCATTCATTCCTGCAAAGGATATCTAGTGAGTCACATGGAATTTTAATTCTTTCTCTTATCTTGATTCCTTAAATTTCCCTTAAATATCTGTCTTCAAGGTCAGTCATTTTATTCATGTGCTTTTTTTAAATCATTGTTGCCTTTTGCCTTTACTAAATTTTCTTCCAGTTTTTATTTTTGTGCTTCAAATCTATAATTTTTTTTCCTTCAGAGTCTATGAAAAAAGCACTTAACATAAATACCTCTGTTTTGAATTTGTCATGAGAATGCACACATCAAACACGTAAGCATATAAAGAACTAGATGGTGAGGGTCATAATATTCAGATTCTTGTGATGCATATAGCTGGTTACCTTGACCAAATGATGTTTATATTGCTCAAAACAGTCACACTTGCTAATAATGAGCTGTCATTTTGAAGTGTTATGTCAGCGTATTAGTATATGGACATAGATAATCGTAGCCACCTCTTATAAAAGCTAACAGCTGATTGGTCCATTTCCCCATAAATGGAGGTGACACTGAGCATAGGTTGCCACTTCTGATGCTTCAGTGAATACTGTGTCTAATTCCAAGCAAAGAGGAATCAGTAAAGCCCACATTGCTAATGACGAGAGTCAAGAAGAAACCACACTATGAGCTTCCAGTTCTTGAAGCCCAGAGAGGACTGAATCCAGTTTTACCACAGACCAGACCAAGTGGAGTCCAGTTCTCAGACACTGCTGTCTGCCTGGATCCATCTTCCAGCACCTTTTACTATCAGATATCTAATCTACCATTTTTGTTCCTGACATCCTGTGGTGGGAAGATTGTTTTGAATAGTTTGGATTTGATGTTGGGCTAGGTATTGTATATTTTAAAGAAACTAATGTGATTGTTGTCTGGTGTGGAAATAACATTTGAAGGGGCTTTTTTCTTCTTTATTAAGTAATTCAATGCTAAAATAAATTGTGTGAAATAACTTGAGTGTATATATTGATTCAAATTTTATTGATCCAATCATTGAGTGTCTTATATTTCCTTAGAAGATATGTTCTTAGTTTCGGATGCAGTTTTTTATATAATGCCTTTATTTTCTTTCCTTTAGATAATTTGTACTCAAGAAGTCAATAAAAAAACTGTAGTTAATCTCAACTGAGACAGAGATTCTATCTTTGGGAATAATTTATAAATAAATTCCATATTATTTTCTTTCCTTTTCCGCATTGAAAATTCTTATTTCTACTCTAATTTCGTATTATCTTCTTCCAGTTTTATATGTCCTTTGGATAATCTAGAGCTTGTTGCTGTTTTTTTTTTCCAAGCTACATGATCTCTGCAGAGTCCACATAATTCTTTTTTTTTGATCAGGGGGCTTTAATTTATTTTCCTTCAAATATAAAGCTTTTTCATAGTACATTGGCCTCTTTTTTCATTTTTGCTCATTTTCCCTTCTATGAATTTCTGTTGTTTTCTTTCTCTAACACATTTTAATAAAGGGTGTGTGTGCTTCTAGCATAGAAGTAGCTAGGTATCTCAATGGATAGAGTGCTGGAAGACCTGAGTTCAAATGTAGCCACAGACACTAATTAGCTGTGTGACCCTCAGCAAGTCACTCAACCTCTGTTTGCCTCAATCCCCTGGAGAAGGAAATGGCAAAACACTAGCATCTTTGCCAAGAAAACCTCATGGACAGTATTGGGCATACTTCTAGCTGTGTGTGGGTTGATTTGTAGAACTAGTTACTCACTTATGGCTCACCCTTACCCTCATGTGGGTGGTACCTTCTGTTTCCAACTTCTCCCTTCATGATTGACTTTCTAGTTAGTGCTTTCAGCACCCTTCTCCATGCCTCTCTTCCCCCTCACCCCCACAGAAGGACTTCCTTAACAGCAAAGGTATGCTGAAGCAACTGATCTCGGAAGAGTTAACTTACCACATAGCCTATAAGCTCAGTTGTTCTTCTGTCTTTCAGTCCTTATTCACTTGATTTTTTTTTTGCATTTTTATGAAGTTGTAAGTATATGAATCAATAAAATCTCCTTTTTGTCTTACTCTGAGCCCCTGTGCTGGGAATGTTCCCAACAGTTATAAATCTCTTGGACTCTCTTTCTGTGTCTACTTCTGTTTTTTCTATCTCAGTCTCTCTGTCTGTCTGTCTTCCTCTTTCTAGTCTCCTTTCCTTTGAGAAGTCCTTTCCTTTCTAGCCTGTCACTGCCCTAATTTTCTACCCTTATTTCCAGTTCCTCTCCCTTTTTTTTTCTGTGGATGGGTAGAATCAATATCTGCTGTATCTTATGGGATAGGGTGATAGGTTGAGTCCCTGCTATGAGGGGTGAGGAACCCAACACCAGAACTTGAAATATAAACTTGACAGATTGCTTAAACCTATCTCACCAAGTGTACTTTGAATAGATTGGAGGGTTGGGATGCTGAGTGGGAACTATCATGTATTTAAATTGTTTCATGAGAGTTTTACATTGTGTGGTACTTTTGTCTTGTTTTATAGATTCGGTTTTTGATATTCTGTATCTTGTACATAATTCCTTTCTTTTAAAGCTTTGGGGTCTAGAGAAGTTTGTAGAAAACAACATTTTACCAGTCATGAATCTATATGAACTCTTTTTATAAGTTACAAGCAAGTTTGCATTAATTCATTAATGATGTCCCTTGTACATGAAGCTGATAGTATTAATAGGATGGGAATTTTCCATTTTATCAGTTCTTTTCCTTTTTCAGTAGTGGTGACAGATTTTAACTTCTCCATCCATCTACTTTTCACCTGGCTTAATTATCATCGTAACCTATGACAAATTTTCAAGAAAGCTAGTTTTACTATTAGTAAGATATTCTAGGGATAACAGAGCAAGATGATTGATTCACCAAGGGACTGAATATGATATGATATGATCTTGACTTTATTAGTTGTATGATTTAACCATCTGCGCAATCTTTTGTCTTTTATGCTAATTTTTTTATTCACCCAAATTTTTCATTGTAATATTTCAAAGAGAAAGAAAGAAATCATACCTATATGGAATATTTGTTAATTCCCTTAGTAATTATGAAACATTCATTTTGGTACTGCTATGCAGCAATCACTAGAAACTACTATATAATTGTGAGTATTATATTTAATTTTTTTGTCCAGAAAATTATTACATTATCTTTTACCTTGCTTGAATATTTTTGCAGTCAAATTTCAACAAAGAGGAAAAATCTTGAATAGCTGCATTCCAATTGGAACTTTCAAAATGATACAGGCCACGTTTTAATAATGCATCTGTTCTTTCTGGGTTAAAATAAATACACTACATTGAAAAGGAAGAGGAAAGGACATAAAATACTAATTATCATGAAAATCCTTTTTTTAAAATAAAAGCTAAAATTAAAATAATTAAAATATTTATTTAAATTTAATTATTTAATTAAATTAAAATAATTCTCTTTTGCATTAAAAAAACCCTTTTTTAAACAAAAGGTATTTTAAAAATAATTCTCCCTAGAGTTATTTATTAAATTATATCTGAATAAATAAATCAGCGTTTTGGAAGTATTTAAGGTTACAGGACCTCAAACATCCTGCTCAACCTCTGATTAAGATCAAACCTGTAAAAATACCATTGTTTGGGGAAATTCTAGAAATGGAAGGGCTTTTAGATGGGAAAACTTATGTGTAATTATAATAGCTGAGCACTTCGTCTCCCATTTTGCCTATAAAATAGAAGCCATTTATTTTTAGCTTTTTCTAGTCCCAATTCTATACCACAGAAACCCTCTATCTCGTGTTTAATTCTCTCCTCCTTTGCTCCAGTCTCTGAAAAGGAGATTGTCCTTGGCCATCCTTTCTATCTATGCCCTTAATCCCAACTCATCCTATCTTCTCCAGTAGTTTGCCCCTATCTCTAAGGGCAAATTATCCCCCTTCTCTAATCATAAATGTTTCTTTATCTATTGGCTCCTTCTCTGTTGCCTAAAAACTTGCTAAGGTCTTCCCAATCCCTAAAAATCTTCACCTGGCCATTCCATCAGCCTATCATTCCATATGCCTCCTCCCTTTCACTCTACTGAAACTGCTCTCTCCAGAGTAATTGGCAGTCTCTTAATGGCTAACTCCAGTGGCCTTTTCTCAGTCATCCTTCATGATCTTTTTTCAACTCTTGATGCTGTTGACTACCCCTCCTTCTTCCCCTCCTAATTCCCCTCTTCCCTTTCTTTTTTTCCCCTCCCTCCTTCCTACTTTTCTTTCTCCCCTTCTCCCTTTTTCCTTTTCTTCCCTTCTCCTTTTTC
Organism: Vombatus ursinus; assembly: GCF_900497805.2. NCBI lineage: Eukaryota > Metazoa > Chordata > Mammalia > Diprotodontia > Vombatidae > Vombatus > Vombatus ursinus. Next base: position 416,653 of record NW_020955184.1, read on the forward strand.
CCCCTCCCCTATCCTAACATTTATATAGTGCTTACTATGTTGCAGGAACTAGAACTATGCTATATACAACAGCCCTGGGAGGTAGGTGCTAAGGTAGCTGCCAAGATATATCTGTCTACACCTCAATTTCCTTTGCTGGATCATCATCCATGTTCTATCTCTTAAGTGTGGGTGTACTACACTTCTCCTCTCTTCCTTCACCATAACCTGTCTCTCACTTGGAATCGTATGTTCAATGTTCACCTCTGTGTACATATAATGGGCAGGCCTGACTTGGACAAATTCTCTGTTAGTTTAGTTTTAACAGTTGAAAGACACAAGACACTCACACTAGAAACAGTTAACAGAAAGAGGTTTACTTAGCCATTGCATAGAAAGAATACTAAACAACATTTAGCTCAGGTAAACTCTCATTCTACCCTACCCCTCGAGAAGCATCTGATTCAGCCCAGCAGAGGTCAGCCAAGAAACTCAGATGAGAAAGATTCACCAAGTTTGAATGGCACTGGGTTCAGGTGAGTGGGCCTTTGTACTCCCTTAGGCAACCAGAAAGATATATAAATATGGCTAGAGGTTGCCAGGAAACTGTCAATCAAAGTTCAGCTTGATCCTTCATGACCCCTCAATCAAATCAAGCAACTGCACAGGTTTCAGCGCCTTACAGGAAAAACAAAAAGCAAAAATCTAGCCTAACTCATATGGGGGGAGCAGGACGGGGGAAAGAAGTATTGAAAATATGGAAATTAGATTGACATTTGATCATTGTCAACTTTGGAAAGAGCAGTTTCAGGTGAATGAAGAGGTTAGAAGCCAGATTGCAAAGAGAGTGGGAGAAAAAGAATCAGGGACCTAGATTGGAGATAGTTTTCTCAACAAGTTGAGCACAAGGGGAGAAAAGATACAGCTCTTGACACTGAAATCTCTCACTTATCTTGTGGGAGATGATTGGATTAAGTGAGGTATTTCTTTTTAATGGGGGAGGCATGGGCAGGTTTGTAGGGAAGGAGATGGGAGACAGAGAGAGAAAGAGAGAGAGAGAGAGAGAGTTGAGGATGACTGAGATTCTAAACCTGGGAGACTGAAAGGATGGTGGTGCCTTCAACAGAAATGGAAAAATTTGAGGGAGAGGTGGGTTTAGAGAGAAAGATAATGACATATCAGTCACCTACCACTATGCTCTCAACTAGATGGTGCAATGGATAGAGCTAGGCCTGGAGTCAAGGAGACCTGAGTTTAGTAGATTTGGCCTTAGACATTTACTTACTAGCTACGTTACCCTAGGCAAATAACTTTCAGTTACTCATCTGTAAAATGAACTAGAGAAGGAAATGGCAAACCTCTCCAGTATCTTTGCCAAGAAAACCTCAGGGGCAGGTAGGTGGTGCAGTGGATTAAGCACCGGCCCTGAAGTCAGGAGGACCTGAGTTCAAATCCGGCCTCAGACCAAACACTTGACATGTACTAGCTGCGTGACCTTGGGCAAGTCACTTAACCCTGATAGCCTCAAAAAAAAAAAAATAAACAAACCCTCAAATGAGGTCACAAAGAGTTGGACATGACTGAAATGACCGAACAACAAGAAAGAATAATGGGCTCAAGTCTAAAGTAGCTGGTACTATTCCAGAGCATACTCTTCACCTTCCCTCAATGCCCTCTTCTCCCATCATGCACAGTCTGTATAAACTAGTTTTGTATACCACTTGCAAGAGTTATTCAGATGGCATAGGTCCAATAGGAACGAAGGTTGTTTATCTAGCAGCCACAGGCATATTTTCCTTCTGGGGGATTCCAAAGTCTTAGAGGAATATCATAAGATGAAAAATCTGTATCAATGGATCTCTGTGCTGGTCAAGAGAGACTCGTGAGTTGCTTATCTAGCAGCTCAGGGATCATTTTCCTTCTAAGAGGAAGCCAAAGCATGGAATGGCATTGATTCCAAAGAACTGTAGGATTCTGTGGAGAAGTGGACCAACAGGAGAGTGGGAAGGGGATTTATGGGCATTAAGTCTTTCATATATTTAAATTTACTTTATACAAATTTAGTTTTGTAAATTTTACAAATACATTTTAAATTTTACAAATTTTAAAATTTACAAATACATTTAAAATTTTAATTTTGGCAAAACAAGGCACCCTGTCATTATGCATTTTGTGTAGGACAGTTTCTAGAGATACTTTCAGACTGGTGGATCAGAAGAGGGGGTCCTTTTGCTCTGACACCTCAGTTACTTGGTCTTTCTCCATAGAATTTTTTCTTGTGGGGTCATATCAAAACTGTCATGTATGCATCAAAGAGTCGTTCTTTGGATAATCTTGAGACTAGTATTACAATTGCAATTCTTTAGCTCCCTGAGCAGCAACTGATGAAAGTTTTTACAAAGTTAGATAACTGACTAGAGTGACACATAACATGAAGTGGGGGTTATGTTGACATTTAGTTAAATCATATAAATATTTTTAAATTTTAAACAATTAACTTTTCAAATGTTTTTGGAAATTTGTAGCATTTATACTACTGAAATCATTAAAGTTTAAAACTGCACTAAAACTTTAAAGCTAAAATGTGATTTCCTAAAGAAAAAGGGTATGAAGAGTTGAAGTCATCTTGTTACTTACGGGTATGTTAAAGAGGGAGACACAGAATAAGGCAAAATAACCCAAATCAGTGTTCTAGCATGATTACTTCAATATGCCTAATTCTGTATTTAAGACAATGGCTGACAATGATAAATTAAAGAACTTCATTCCAATGAATCATTCTTTCTATCCTACAATCCTAATAATCTGACTTCCTTAAGCAAATGGCATGGTAACCCACAAACTTTGTGCTCCCCACAGGTTCCACTCAGCCCCCAGTACTTGCTTATAGCAAAATAGGTCCTGCTGATTTGGATGTATCAGGAGCAAATTATGATTGATTTCTGTATGTATTTAGGAAAGATTTTAAATGCTAGCAAAAATAAATTTAAAAAGAAATTAAGCTGTAGAAATATTTAACATATGGATTGATGCTGATGCCCTTACTGTGTCCGCATGTCACTAACAATAAGGAAAGTAAAATGAGGGAAGAGTGGGGATTTCACAACACAGAAGGGTTGACAATTGGAGCTATCTGCAGCATTTTATCGGCCTCTCCTCCTGGATACCCTCTTCTTATACAACTTGTGTGACATTGTTCCCTTTTGGTTTTCCTCGTACTCTTTAATCAGACTGCTTTTTCTTAGTCTCCTCTGCTAGATTATCATACATATCCCATCACATAACTGTGTGGGTATACCTCAGTACTGTCCTAGGCTCTCTCTTATCTCTCTAATAGTCCTTCACTTGCTGCCCTCATTAGATTCCAAGCATTTAATTATCATTTCTATGCAAATAACCCCCAAATCTCAATCTCAAACTTTCTCTCTCTCCGTTTCTCCCTCCATCTACCTATCTGTCTATGGATCTATCTACATCCCTACCCTCTTTCCCAAACATCAGTCATCCACCTCTCTCTAATGGATATTTCAAATTAGATGTCATATAGATCTCAAAATCAACATGTCCAAAACTGAACTCACTTTCTTTCCTCACAAATTCATCTCACTTCTGACATCCCCTAGTTCTCTCAAGGGCAGCATCATTCTTTCAGTCATCCAGGCTTGCAATCAGCATTATATACCCAACTCCTCATTCCCCTTCATCCCAATCTGTTGCCAAATCTTATATATTTTATATCTACAATATCTTTTGCATCTTTATCTTTCTCACACAGTCACTACCAGAGCTCATCTGCATCACCTCTTACCTGAACAAGGCTCCTAATTATTCTTCCTATCTTAAGCAACCCCCTGTTCCAATCTATCTTCCATAATGCTGGTAAGTAATTTTCCTAAAGTTCAGGTCTGAAAAAATCTGTCCTCTTTTTAGTAAATCCCTCTTGCCTTTAGGATCAAACATAAACTCCTCTGTTTGGCTTTTAAAGTGCTTCAAAATTTGGCACAAATCTGCCTTTCCCACCTTATTATATATTATTCCCCATCCCATATTGTGTGGCCCAGTCATACAGGTTTTCTTGCTGTTCCTGACACACGAAACTACATCTCCCATCACTATGCCATTGTACAGATTATCTTTCATGTATGGCACACATTCTCTCTTCACCTCCATTTCTTAGAATCTTGTTTCCTCAAAAACTCAGCTCAAATGCCACCTTTTACATGAAACCTTTTCTGATTTTCCCTTGCTCTTAGTGCCCTCCCTCAAAATTTATTGTGTATATTTTGTTCATATTTTTGTATACTGGTGAGATAAAAAAGTTGTCAAAAATTTTTTTCATAGATTTATCCAAACAACTTGTCTCTCCCAATAGAATGAAAACTCCTTAAGATCAGGGACTATTTCACTTTTGTACTAATATCCACAGTGCCCAGAACATACTAGGTGCTTCGTAAGTGAGTGCTGGATGACTGCTTGTATTAAAAAAGAAGATGCACTGGTCACATGAGGAGAAGGAGGGAGACCAGGTAGACAATAGCTTGAGGGGTCCATTGGTATTCTCATTTCAAGAGAAAATTAAGAAGGCCCCTAGCACTTTGGAAGGAACCCTGTGAAAAACTTATGGGAGAATATTAACAAGAGTTATGCAAGATGGATGAGCTGGTTGGGTTGCACTCTCTAAAAAAGCAGCATTACTTTTTGACCTGCCTTTGTGATCATTTTAATCCTTACACAAGTGGAAGTCCCAGCGAGGAGAAATTCTGTTTTGTATCTTATTCTCAATAACAGAGAAAGTTGGTTGCTAGACGTAGAAATGATGGGAACTTTGTGGTGGTGGGCACCACTCCCTCCCAGAGTTTATGATTGAGAAGAAATCTGGGCATAGTCTGGCAAGCACACTAGATTTTGGTAGGGTGGATTTCAAATGGTTCAGAGGAAGAATAGGTAGGACCCCATGAAGAAAAATTCTACAAAGGAAGTCAGTCTAAGAAAATTAGGAAACTCTCAAGAATGAAATTTTGAAGTCAAAAAGAGAAACAATTCTGAAGAAAACAAAAATCAAGAGCTGTCTAAATATATCAGTGTGAATGCACAATGAATAGTCCAACCAATTTAAATTTTCAAAAGTTATATACAGATAATGGAAGCAAGGACAGGTAACAGAGATGAATATGAAAGTGTGAAAGATCTGTGAGAATCATACCAGATGGGTTTTAAAAAGCTGAGAATGGGCTAAGCCTGTTAAAGAAAACAAAGGTTAAGGGCAGCTAGGTGGCGCAGTGGATAGAGCACTGGCCCTGAAGTCAGGAGGACCTGAGTTCACTTGACACTTACTAGCTGTGTGACCCTGGGCAAGTCACTTAACCCCAATTGCCTAAAAAAAAAAGAAAAAAAAAGAAGTAATAACAATGAACAAAACAACCGCAACAAACAAAACAAAACAAAAAACAAGTTATATTGGGGCGAAGAGAAGTATTAAAAAAGAGTAGGGGGTAAAGAACAATGATGCTGACAACAGAGAGAATTTCCACAATTCTTACAGAGGAATGGTGCTAGAGTAGAAATGATAGGGTCTCTAAGCTTAAGTCCTACCTCTGACACATAATGGCCATGTGGCCGTGGGCAAGCCATTTAAACTTTCAGTGTGAGCAGTTTTCTAAGACTACGAAAGTGCTAGTCTGTATTGGTAGAGGGAGCTTCGTCAGCCAGGAGTTTCCTATACCAGTGAACTCACAGATCCAGTCCTTACATCCACCTATTCTTTCTCTGTCAAGGAGACTGACTTTTGGACTGGAAATGAAAGAATAGATGTGGCTAATTAGTTGATATCCAATGTAAGTAAGGAACTTTTGAATGAGCACCTAGTAGTCTTTCATGAATTAAAGTCACCTGATTCAGATGAACTATATCCTATATTAATGGAAGAACTGATGGACATGATTATTGAGTCACTGTCAGTGACACTTGAAAAAGAATAAAGTTTGGGAAAGGTACTGCATGACTAATTAGTGAACCTAACTTCTATTACTAAGAATTCTAGAAGAAATTATTAAGAATATAGCTAGTGAACAACTATGACAGGAAGCAATGATTACAAAGAATCAAACATGGCTTCATCAAGTACAACTCAAGTAAGAATAACCTTCTGGGTTCTTAAATTGGTAGACCAGGTGAATGTTGGAAATATAGTTTGCCTAGATTATGGCAAAGAATTTGGCAAAGTATCTAATGGAATAATGTGGGGTTAAAAAGAGAGATAAGAGCTATACCACTGGGTAGATGGGTAGAGTACCAGTGAGTAGATTCTGAAATAGTTGTTTTTTTTTTTTACTCAAAGAGTAGCTGTTAATGGTTCAGTGTGAATATAACAAATTCTCCAGAGAACTGTCCTAAGGATTTGCTTTGTCCCATGCTGCTTAACATTTGTATCAGTTACTTGGATAAAGTATAGATACCATATTTATCAAATCTTTAGATGACACAAAACTGGAGGAGACATGGGGGATGAAGGGGGAGCTAATACATTGAAGATTACAAAAGATCTTGAGAAGGTAGAGCTTTGGGCTTACTGGAATAAAATGAAACTTAAAAAGGATAAGTGTAAAGCTTTACATTTGGGTTCAAAAAAATCAACCTTACGAGGACAAGATGGGAGAGGTGTGGTTAGCCATTTGTATGAAAAAATATCAAAAGTTCATGAGTCTACATTCTGATATGACAGTTAATGAAAGCTAATGCGCTCTTAGACTGCATTAAAAGTGTACATCACTTCCAGCAAAAGAAGGTGATAGTCCTGCTATGGTCTGCCTTAGTCAGACCACATTATTATTGAGTACCACAGTTTAGGAAGGACTTCGATAAGCTAGAGAGTGTCAAGAGGAATACAAACAAGAATCATGAAGAATCTTGAGTTCCTGCTATAAAACCATCACCATCATCATCACCATCATCATCATCATCATCTAACATTTATATGTTGTTCAGTTGTTTCAGTTGTGTCTGACTGTGACTCCATTTGGGATTTTCTTGGCAAAAATACTGGAGTGGTTTGTCATTTCCTTCTCCAGGACATTTTACTGATGAAGAACTGAGGCAAATAGGTTTAAGGGACATGCCCAAGGTCATGTAAGAGTCTGAGGTCAGATTTGAGCTCAGGCATATGTCTTCCTGACTTCAGCCATGGCACTCTACTGTGTCACCCAGTTGTCCAGCATTTATAGAATTTATAGAATACTTACTATATGCCAGGCACTGTACTAAAGCACTTTAGAATTAATATCTCATTTTATCTTCATAACAACCCTGGGAGGTAGGTACTATTATTATCTCCATTTTATAGATGAAGAAAATGAGGCAAATGGAGGTTAAATGATTTGCCCAGGGTCATACAGCTAGTAAGTATCTGAGGCCAAACCTGAACTCAGATCTTCCTGACTCTAAGGCTACTACCTACCCATATAAGTTAATAAGTTAAAGTTAAATAAGTTAAAAGAGTTGAGGAATAAGTTAAAGGAATTGAGGATGTTTAGCCTGTAGAAGACTCAGAAGGAATATTTAAGAGCTATCATATGAAAGAGGACTTAAGACTTTTTAAAGAAGACTTGTTTTTAGGCCTAGAGGGTAAAACCAGAAGCAAAAAGTGGTTTGATTTGTTTGATAACTAAAACTTCCTAACAATCAAAGCTATTCAAAAATATTATTGATCACCTAGAAAAGTAGTAAGTTTCCCATCACTGGAGGTTTTCAACTAGAAGCCTGATGGTTATTTATCTGTGGCTCTGTAATACATAAAATACACACACACACACACACACACACACACACACTCACACATTCAAGCATGCATGTAAATTTAAATAGTAGCACCACGGGTAAAAAGCTGGCCTCTAAGTCACAAAGACTGGGATTCAAGTCCCAGCTTTAGTACGTACAGACTGTATGACCATGGGCAAATTGGTTAACCTCTGAGTGCTCTTAGGTGACTCGCTGTGGTTCTAAATTGCACAACAGTGACCAGGCTACATTAGTAGAGGCAGTTTCCTCATCAAAAGTTTCCCATAGCAATAAAATCTTGGGTCTGGTCCAAAATAGACGACTTATTCCTAAGCTTTGTGAGAGGCCTCTCATTCTAATGGATGACCAGCTGAAACACCATTAAGTAAGTAAGAGGTGTAATATATGAGAAGCTTGTGAAGGTACCCCCGATCTGAGCCATCTTCTCTACTAATTATAATGCCCCAAGACCCAAACCAGATGACAAAGATAATTCATCAGAAAAAGACCTCCTCCAACAACTGTGGTACACAAAATATAGACTTCGAAATAAGAAGTAAAAAACAATACTTAAAAAAGCTAGGCCCTCAGTAAAAAAGACACAATGATGAAGCCATTTGGCGTACCATTTTTGCCTATAAATGTCCATGCATTACAATGACTCGGGTTTCACAGACCTGGAGAAAGTATGCCTTGTTAGGAAAATCAAAGGGCATATATAGGGAAGCATTATGCTAAATGAGGGACTAACCAGTTTGGGGGTATATAATGACGTGGTGTATATTGATGTGCTGTTAAACTGAAGTAAACCAAAGATACATAAATGTTTGTGAATAGCATCATTTACGTGCTAAGGAAGCACCAAGCATCTTTCACTGAGGCTTAGAATTCAGAGTTGGAAAGACATTGATGACCACCTTCCCCTCTCTCACCCTCTTATTTGTCAAAGACTGCTAGTTTCTGTGTGGGATTTTTTGCTTTTCATAATAGTGGCAGAAGGCAGAAGGGATGAGGGCTTGGAGAGGGTGGGTGGAGCAGGGAGGGGAAGGTGATTTTCTATCAATGCAATACATCTGTGAATGAACCTCAGCTAGATTCCTGGCTGTGAAGCTACTGACAATATGGAAAAGAATGAGGGTTTTTATAAGTTTCCTTTACAATTGGCCCATAATTCCAGGGGAGAGGAGAAAAGGAGCTGATATTCTTCAAAACTGCCCTCAGTTACTCAGGCACAACCCCCTACACAATAATTCAACATCAACATGCTGAAAGATAAGCAGCTAACAACAAAAAATAATTATCAATTCATTAATTGGTCTAATGACAAAAAACCCCAAACCCCGAACCTTTCAACCTACAAAATATGTGTTTCACACGTAGACTTTCAGGAAGTGTCCCATGGTCTTATCATGACAATGCTACATAAAGATGAATGATGACATAAAGACAAAAAAGAAAAAAATAATAACATGATGTGAGGTAAAACTTACTTACTTTAGAATAATCATCAATGGCCAGTAATTTGTTCCCTACATAAAGTATCTCAGCTCTCTTGAAATAGATGTCATCATCTGTAGGCCTACACTTAATTGCTTGAGAATAATTTAGCAGTGCCAATGTAAAATTACCTCTTTTCCTGAAAATTTCAGCCTTTGATAAATAAACATCTAAAGACAATAAAATAAGGGAAAATTCAGTGTTTCAATATTTTATTCACCAATAAAAACAATTTCCTCAAAATAATACCCTTAGTTATTTTTCCTTAAAAGATCTTAAATTTAGACATATTTTAATTCAGTGAAAGATGTCCAATTTGTCCTCTTGTACTCACTAATGTAATTTAAAAATGCAATTGTTTGTTATATATTTCAAAGTATAAACCAATATTGAAGTCATAAAATATAGCCTTATGATGAAATATAAATATAATGTTGGTTAGCTATGATGTTAATAAGACTAATGCCATGAGTTTATTCCTAACATGGGGTGTTTTAGGGCTATATTCAAACCTATGTCTAATCTGTTCTTTCTCAAACTGATTATCATTTAAGCACAAGAGGGAATGGCCCAAGGATAAGTGCAAATGCACCATCATTATTAGAATAATAAATCAAGAAATCATATATACCAAGAGTTGGGTAGAGGAATGGAATAATTATTTTTATATGAAGGACAGAATATAATTTAAAATATATCTAATATGTAAGCAGAAGCTCAGATATATTTCAGAGCCCTGTAGGAAAAATTAGGTTGGTTTGGAAAATATTGTTTAAATCCAACCTTATGTGACTAAAGGGTATCTGCACCCAGAATGTCTCCTGACCCCAGTAACTCTCTAGAAATGCTGGAGATGACAATAAATTATTTTGGGTTCCCCCAGGCCCTGGATTCACCCAGAGCATTCTTGTTTTGTGTTACCACACCCAGGACTTGTTTAGGGTTTTCCCAAGCTTGTGTTCTGAGTTCCCTTCAGTAAGCGATTGTGTTCAATACATTTATCAGAAGATTCATGTGTGACTCCTCTGCAGAAACTTCATCTAAATTCTATATAATGTGAACCTTTCAGCGCCTAGATGAGAGGGAAACACACCCGCTTTCCAGCTCACTCTCCTTCACCAAATGACCTGATGTATTTCTTTCCAAAACTATTTTCAGAAACTAAGAGGGTGGAGTATAGGCTGGGACCCAGCTGAACCCTCCCAACATTCCCCACCAAACAATTTTAGGACAATGCCTCAAATCAAATTTTGGAGAAGCAGAGACAACAAAAGGCCAGAGGGAGACATTTTTCGATCCAAAACCAACTTAGGAGGTCTGCAGGAGAGATCTGTAACACTGGGGTGGATGCAGGCCTGGAGTATGGTAGGAGCACCAGTAGTGGGCCTTGGAGGCAGCAGTGACAGCAGCAGCAGCAGCAGCTTTTGAAACTCTTAGTACAGAGACAGTAAGGGGATTAGACAACTGGCCAGAAAGAGATTACGGGGGGCGGTTTGCCAGCACCTGGCGCAGCTGGCACTAATTGGCAATTTTATTGCCCATAAGTAATTCTAGATCACGGTTCCAGGTTAGAGAAGAATGCTTGTGATTGGTCACAAGGGATACAGTTCCAGGGCTAAGAGGAGCACTCATGCTTGCAGTTGCAAGAGAGCAGAGGCCCTTTCTGGTAAAGACCAGAGCATAGAACAGGAGAGCAGTGACCACACCTTTCCCAGAATAAAACAATCTTGGAGGCAGATCCCTAGAACTAGCTCTGAAAACAGTAGCACAAAAAAGCCTAAAGCTTAGGACAGTGCCTCCTCACTCTCAAGTAAGCAAAGCCCAACTTTAACATAAAGTTCAGAGTCAAGAAGTAGGCTGGAAAAATGAGCATACAAGAACAGCAAAAGAGAACTTGACCATAAAAGGCTACCATGGTAGCAGGAAAGACCAAGACAAAAACTTTGAAGAAGACAATAATATGAAAACAGCTACACTCAAAGCTTCAAAGTAAAATGTTAATTGAACCCAAGGCCAACAAGAATTCCTAGAAAAATTAAAGAAAGATAAGAGTGGTAGAGAAAAAATTGGGAAAGAGACAAGAGTGATACAAGAAAATTATGAAAAGAGAATTAATAGCTTGGTAAAAGATGTACAAAAAAGTACTGAAGAAAATATGACCTTAAAAATAGAATTGGCCTAATAATAAAAGAGGAACAAAAATTCACTGATGAAAAAACTTTTTAAAAAGCAGAATAAGGGGAAGTTAGGTGGCTTAGAGGATAGAACAGCTGCTCTTGAGTCAGGAGGACCTGGGTTCAAATTCAGCCTCAGACACTTGACATTATGTGACCCTGCCCAAGTCACATAAACCCCCATTGCCTCCACACAAAAAAAAGGTAACATAAGGGGCAGCTAGGTGGCACAGTGGATAGAGCTCCAGCCTTGGAGTCAGGAGGACCTGAGTTCAAATCCAGCCTCAGGCACTTGACACTTACTAGCTGTGTGACCCTGGGCAAGTCACTGAACTCTGATTGCCTCACCAAAAAAGCAAAAAACAAAATGAAACAAAACAAAACAGAATAAACCAAATGGGAAAAGGAGGTACAAAAATTCACTAAAAACAAAGAACTCCTCCTGGGAATTGTGGGAAGATGGCAGAATAATGCAGGAAATTACCTGACTGTCCCAAATCCCCACCCCAAAAAAACTTTAAAATAATGCCCAAAGTGAATGTTAGAGTGGCAGAAATAATTGAAAGTTGGGGCACTTGTTCAGCCTAAGACAACCTGGGAGGATGTTAAGAAAAATCTGACCTATCAGAGTGGTGGTCTGGCCAGAGTAAAGGGCAGATACTGCAGTGTTAGCAAACAGTAAGCCCTGGGGGTAGCAGTGCTGGGGCAGCAGCCTGGGTTTCAGGAACTTTTGATCTGCTGATGGTGTTGGGTTCAGGCATCTGATTAGGGTGAGATTGTAGGGCCCTCTGCTAACATTGGATGTGGGGTCCTGCTTCTGGCTACACATAATCCCAGGCTGTGGCTGTGGGGTGAGTGTAATTGCAGAGGAGTGGGGGCCCTGGTTGTGGTCACTCACAGAAGAGCAGAGCCCCTGGTTTTGGATTCATGGCAGAGGGGCAAACTGATGCTTGCAGCTGGGGAGGCCTATGGTATATTCTGGATTGCAGGGAGTGAGAGTGTTTGCAGTGGCAGTAGTGCTGGGGCCCTCATAGCAGCTTAGGGGTGGAGAGGAGTACCTGATGTCAATCAAATACCAAAATGTGAACCAAAGGAGCAATGATCTCACCTAGCCTTAGCACATTGGAAGAACCAAAGAAGTCAAAGACAACCCCCTATATAGCTCTGAAAACAACAGCACAAAAAACCTGAAGCCTGAGAGATTACCCCCCACACCCAAGGAGCAGAGGTGAACAGAATCTTAGGTAAGCTAGATATGATAAAATATATGGAGAGAATTGAATGGGAATAGAAAGGAATATACCTTTTTCTCATGGTGCTGACCCCAACATAAACTTAAGAGCCAAGAAATAGGTAATTTAATTAAAAAATGAGTAAACAACAAAAAGAACTTGACCATAGATAATTACTATGGTGATGATAGAGAAGATCAGGATTCAAAGTCAGAAGTCAAAAATAGTTACTTGTAAAGCATCCAAAAAAAAAAAAAAGTGAAATGGTCACAAGCCCCAAAAGATTTCTTGGAAGAACTTAAAAAGGACTTTAACAATCAAAATAAGAGATATAGGTTAAAAATTGGTAAAAGAAGAGCAATGCAAGAAAGCCAAGAAAATTATGAAAAAAAATCAACTAATTCAAAAAAAGAGATTAAAAAAACTTACTGAAGATAATAACTCTTTAAAAATGAGAATTGCACAAGAAGGAGCTAAGAAATAATAAAACAAAATCAAAGAATAAAAAAATAGAAGAGAACATGAAATATCTCATTAGAAAAACAACTGATCAGTAAAACAGATTGGGGAAAGATAATATAAGAATTGTTGGACTACCTAAAATTGATAACAAAAAAGAGTCTAGACACTATACTTCATGAGGTTATTAAGGAATATTGACCTGAAGTTTTAGAACTAGAGGGTAAAATAGAAAATTTAAAAATCCACCAATCACTGCCTGAAAGCTATCTCAAAATGAAAGCTCACAGAAACATTATAACTAAGTTTCAAAGCTCCCAAGTTAAGGAGAAAATATTACAAGCAACTAGAAAGAAACAATTCAAATGTTATGGAGCTGCAGTCAGGATAACACAAGACTTAGCAGCTTCTACATTAAAAGACCAAAGGGTGTGGAATATGATATTGTGAAGAGCAATGGAGCTGTGTTTACATCCAAGTATAACTATGAAAAGGTAAGCATGAAAGACTAATCATAAGGGATTTAATAAGGTTAAACTGTCTACTTCTTATATGGGCAAATGATATTTGTAACTCTTAAGAATGTTATCATTACTAGGGTAGTTAGAAAGATTATACATAGATAGAGGGCTTGAAGTTGAGTTGATTATGATAGGATGATCATAAAAAACAAAATTGGGCAGGGAGAGGTAAAATGGAGCAAATTATCTCATACAAAGGAGGTGTGAATGGAAGAACCTACAGTGGAGGGGAGGATAGGGTGGAGGATGGGCAGCACAGGAACTTTATTCTCATCAGAACTGAGTTAAAGAGGGAATGACATACATTTAGTTGGGTATAAAAGTCAACTTACAGAGAAAAAGGAGGGCAAGGGGCTAGGATAAGGGAAGGGCTCCTAGAAGGGTGTGTAGATTAGGAAGGCAGTGATCAAAAGTAAATGACTTCTGAGGAGGTATAGGGTAGAAAGAGAGAGATAAGAATAAATAGCAGGGGAAAATAGGATGGAGGGAAATACACAACTAGAAATTATAACTTAAAATGTGAATGGAATGAACTCACCCATTAAAAGAAAATGGATAGCAGAGTGGATCAACCCAGAACCCCACAATATGCTGTTTACAAGAAAGACAACTAAAAATGAAAGACACACATAGACTAAAACTAAAAGGGCTGGAGTAAAATTTATTTTGCTTCAGCTGACATAAAAAAGCAGGGACAGTAATCATGATCACAAAGTTAAAGCTACAGTAGATTTAATCAAAACAGAAAAACATGGAAACTACATTAAAAGATAGATAATGAAGTAATGTTAATACTAAGTATATATATGTATATATATATATATATATATATATACACCAAATGCTATAGCATTCAAATTTATAAAGGAAAAAGTAAATGAATTACAGGTGGAAATAGATAGCAAAACTATAATAGTGGGGGATTTCAATCTTCCCCTCTCAGAACTAGATAAATCTAACTGAAAAATAAAGAAGAAAGAAGTCAAAGAGGTGAACAGAAGCTTAGGTAAGCTAGATATGATAAAATATATGGATAGAATTGAATGGGAATAGAAAGGAATATACCTTTTTCTCATGGTGCACAGCACCTTTACAAAAACTGAGCATATATCAGGCCATTAAAAACCTTATAGTTGGGGCAGCTAGGTGGAGCAATGGATAGAGCACTGGCCCTGAAATCAGGAGGACCTGAGTTCAAATCCAGCCTCAGACCAAACACTTGACACTTACTAGCTGTGTGACCCTGGGCAAGTCACTTAACCCCAATTGCCTAAAAAAAAAACCCACAAAAAAAACCCAACGTTATAGTCAAATACAGAAAGGCAGAAATATCAAATGCATCCTTTTCAGATTATAATGCAATAAAATTACATTTAATAGAAGTCTATGGAAACACAGACTAAAAATTAATTGAATACTAAATAACCTAATCTTAAAGAATGAGGGGTCAAAGAACAAATCATAGAAACAATAAATAACTGTATTAAAGAGAATGATAATAATGATAAAAACTTATGGGATGCAACAAAAGCAGCAATAAAGAGAAATGTATATTTCTAAATGCTTGTAACAATAGAGAAAGAGCAGGTCAGTGAATAGGGTATGCAATTAGAAGAAAACTAGAAAAATAACAAATTTAAAATCCCCAATTGAACACCAAATTGAAAATCCTGAAAATTAAAGGTCAAATTAATAAAACTGAATGTAAGAAAACCATGGAGCTAATAAAACCAGGAGTTGGTTTTACAAAAAAAAAAAACCAACAATAAAATAGATGAACTATTGTTAATATGATTATTTAAAAAAGAAGAAAACCAAATCAATAGTATTAAAAATGAAAAGGATGAAAAGATAAGTAATGAAGATTAAATTAAAGCAATTATTAGGAGTTTGCCAAATTATGTCAATAAATTTAATAATTTAAGTGAAATGGAAGGATACTTACAAAAACATAAATTGCTCAGATTAATGGAAGAGGAAATAGAATATCTAAATAAACCTACTTTAGAAAAAGAAATTGAATGAGCCATAAATGAGCTTCCTAAGAAAAAAGTATCAGGACCAGATGATTACATGGATTACATGGATTACAATGAATTTTATCAAACATTTATAGATCAATTAATTCCAATATTAAATAAATTATTTGGAATAATAGGCAAAGAAGGAGTCCTACCAAACTCCTTTTATGAAACAAATATGGTGCTGATACCTAAACCAGGAGGAGCAAACACAGATTAAATAAATTATAGACCAATTTTATTAATGAATATTGATGCAAAATCCTAATTAAAATACTAGCTAAGAGACTACAGCAATATATTGCAAAGATTATATGATGTAACAAAGTGGGATTTACAGTAGGAATGCAGAGCTGGTTCAATATAAGAAAAACTTAATATAATTGATTATATCAATAACCAAAATCATATAATCATATCAATAGATGCAGAAAAAGCTTTTAGCAAAATACAACACTCATTCCTATTAAAAAACATTTGAAAGCATAGATATAAATGGATTTTTACTTAAAATATAAGAAGAATCTACCTAAAACCACCAGCAAGCATTATCTGTAATGGGAATAAGCTAGAAGCCTCTCCAATAAGATCAAGGGTGAAACAAAGATGCAGTGGATAGAGCACCGGCCCTAAAGTCAGGAGGACCTGAGTTCAAATCCGGTTTCAGACACATAACTCTTACTAGCTGTGTGACTCTGGGCAAGTTGCTTAACCCCAATTGCCTCGCTGCATCCCCCTAAATAAAAATTTTAAAAGGAAAAAAAAACTATTTCAGATTTTAAGGTCTGTAATTGTGAACAACAACCCTGAACGTGAAAATGTAGCTAGATAGAAAAATGTATACTTCATAGCCATTTACCTTAACATTTACATTTTGCAATTGCAGTAATGATAATAATAATAGTATTTATGTAGCACCTACTATGTGACAGGCATTGTATTAAGCACTTTAAAAATATTATCTCATTTGATCCTCACAACAACACTAAAAGGTAACTGCTATTATTATCCTCATTTGACAGTCGAGGAAACTGAGGCAAACACAGGTTAAAACTTGCCCAATATTAAACAGCTAGTGTGTGGGGCAGAATTTGAACTCATGCCTTTCTGATTCCAGACGCAGCCTTCTAGCTAGTGTGTCACTTAGCTGCTTCCTAAAACATGGTTTTTATAGTGACTGTAAGAGAAAGGAAAAGACAAAATTCTAGGTAAAAAAAATACATATTTACTATCTCTATAGAAAACCTACCTGCATTATTTTTATTATATTTAGTTATATAATTTAAGTCATTTAAAGCATCACCACTTTTGTCTTGGAAAATGTATATGAAATGTCGGTGCCAATAAGCATTAAGTAATAGAGGTTCTAAGAATATAGCCTAGGAGGAAAAAAAGTATATTAAATTCAGTTTTACTTGGTAAGTGTTCATATATAAAAAATGAAACTTGCAAAGCACTTTATTGTGAAATAACAACTTCTTACTCAAAGAATAAGTTCTAATATCAATAAACTTTGAGAATAAAATTATAAGATCCAGAGCTAGATGGAAAATCAACTATGTCCAGTGGGAAGGAATATCAGAGGCCATCAAATCTGGGCAAGAATTTCCTCTACAACACCAACAAGTGATCATCCAGCTTCCACTTCAATGCTCCAGTGAAGGGGAACTCACTTCCCCATATCCTCAGGGCTAAAAATGATGCCCAGAATGGAACACAATATTCCAGATGTGGTATTCCCAGACTATAACAAAATGATCACTTCCCATGTTCTGGAAACTATGCTGCTACGAACACCACCCAGGAAAGAATGAGGTGTTTTTTTTTTTTTTTTAAGAAATTTAGGCTCAAATTCAGAATGCTAGCAATTAGCAGAGCTTGGGTTTGAACCTGAGATCTTTGACCAAAAATCTGGCTCTCAAGGATAGTGCTTTAAATTGGTCTTCATCTGAAGAGATGAAAAATTATATTTCCTTTATTCATTTCAGTAGTATGTCAACTCAGTTGTTGGACAAGGATCATACAGTTGTAGTACCAGTAGTTAGAGTGATGAGTAGAGCTCTAAAAATTTGTGATTTGGGACATCTGTGCTTTTTGGGACATCTCACTTTTTTTTTTTTACCTCTCCACCACTGTTTAATAGCAAATGTGGAGTGGTCTAGGGGTCACATCTTAAATTTTCTTGTGCTACTATAGCCAAAGAACTCATTAATGAATTCATAACCAGTCTACTGGTATTTAAGTAGGTTGGTCCTTGGACAGCAGACAGAACCTGTGGCCAATATGGGACACCAATATGTCCTCATTCTAAACATTAAAATATTTCTCAAAGTGTCAAACTGCCATCACGATAAAAGTCAAGCATAAATGATCTTACGTGTTTCACCTGGATGAAATTTACCTCTTGTAGATCATTCATGGCCTTCTTTAGTTTGCCTAGTTTTCTATAAAGAGCTCCACGTCGGCAATATAGGAAGGCAGCCATTTTCTTTTTCTCTTTTATTTCTTTAGTCAGCCTCTGTATTTCAGTCTCCAAATGCTTCCTAACAACGTCAGAGAGATCTGAATTAGAGAAATCATCTAATTCTATTTTTTGTAGTTGTTTTACTTTTTCAGGTTTAACTGGTTCAACAAAAGTTTGAATTATTTTCTCCTCAACATGTTCTAGCTCTTGAGTTGGAGGCATGTCTTGTAACTCTTTAATCCAGAAGTCCGAAACCCATTGCTGAGGATCAGTATCTTCTGGAATTCCACCATGCTTCTGGGCAAATTCATCAAAATGTAACACAGCAGGTAGACTAGGGCAGCGACTTTGACGGACATACATAGGCACATGGAGAAAAAATTTCTTCTGTTCCCAAAGAATGACAAGAGATGCTGATCTAAATTTAAAAAAAATAATAATAATTTTACTCAAAAAATTCATTTTGCTACAGTTGGTCAATGAATCTAATTAAACTACATGCCAATTTTTCTTAGTTACTATTTATCAGAGCCAAATTATATGAATATAATTTATGTAACCCATAACACTCCACCATTTGCATTAAGTAAAAGGGAATTTTATATGTATATATGTGATAAAGTCTATGAATATAGATATGCTATGAACAAATTGAATATATTAAATATTGATGTACTGAAATCAGTATTCCTTTCAAGTCTGACTTCTAATATTCCCAGAAGGCATTTTATCTTAGCGTAGTGGCAAGTTAAAACTAGACTTGAGAAGACCACTGACTTTAGGCCATAGATAGACTTATAAAAACATGTATGCCTACAGAAGAGTTGGGAACAATATAATCAGTAAGATTAGACTTAAGAATGAGAATGAGAATTTGACATTCCATCAACAGAGCAATGACAAGAACAATTTTAATCCAATTGGATTACCAGTAAGACTCATTTAGATTATAAAATCTTACTATTTTTCTCTAACCTTTATCTTTCCCCATACAACAAAACATTTCCTGGGAATAGTGGGAAGAATTTTTGGTTGCTTTCTAAGCAAACTAAGACTCTTTCTTAACTCCGAAAAGAGACACTATATTTGAAACATTTGCAGGGTATTTGTGGTAAAATACTAGCTGTAAAATGTTATGTTTATTTAAATGTATTTTCATAAGTTATATTTTGGAAAGCTTAGATTTGTAACTGGAAAGGATCTATAGTCCTTTTAAAGGAAGGCAACTTGTATCAGAATGTGTTTTTTTTTTTTTAAGGCAAAAAGAGAGGGACTCTGTATGTTACCTTCATTGAATGAGAATTGTGGAAACTCTATTCCACACAAAGTAAGAAGGCATGTTTGTCTCTGTATCAATTCCGTTAATCTCTTCCCACTTCTACTATTGCTTCTAGGCTAATAAAACAGGCAATTCTATTTTGGGTTGAAACGTAAAATAGCCCACCTATAAAGCTAATGCTATTTAGAAGGAGGCTGCTTTCTCAACTATGTTTGTGTCTGTCACAAAATTAAGTTTCTACCGACTTGTCTCAGATGTGGTCTTTTTACTGCAACAATAGTCTATCGTGAATCAAAGTCACTAAAAATCAAATAACATAATAGATGTGAAGTATTTTACCAAGTGTGAAGTGGTTAATAAGTATGTGCTTTTGTTTTTATTGAGACAACTTTATATTAATCAGTGAACACTTACAGCTCTCTCCTTGGACAGGAGAAAATTACTTTCTTCTGATTAAAAGAGAGGCAATCTTAAGTGAGATCATGCTACTGTGTAACAGTTTCTGCTTTCTACTAAATCATTAGATAAAAGAGAATATAAAAGTCAGAAAACATAGCAATAATCTAATTAATGAGAAATAAATGATAGGAACACTAAGGTCCCTTTCATTAATTCTTAAAAGGATCAAATAATGAATAGAGGTGATCATAAAAGATAAAACTGATCATTTATATTACAAGTAAACATTTTGGTTTAAGGAAGTCAAAGAAACTAGATTAGAAAGAGAAGCCACTAACTGGGCATTCTTCATAGCAAATATCTCTGATAAAGATCTGATATCAAAATAGAGAATTCATGCGAAACTATAAGAGCAAGAGCCATTTACCAATACATGTCATCAAAGGAAGCTGATAAATTTCCAAAGAAGAAACACAAGCTATCAAAAACTATATTAAAGGATGTTTTAAATCATTGATAACAAGGGAAATATAAGTTTTACCTCATACTCATCAAACTGGCAAAGATAATAGAAACTAAAAATGGTATATGATGTAGCAGATTTGGAAAGATCAGCACACTAATGGAGCTATGAATTAGTCCAATAATGATGGAAAAAACTTTGGAATTACACTAGAAAAATCATTACTTTCTATACCCTTTAACCTCACAATAATACCAATGGGCACATACCCTGAGGAGGTCAAGATAAAAGAACAGAAATATTTGTAATAACTATAAGAGAAAACATAGTATAATAGACAAGCTTGCCTTGGAGTTGAGATGACCCGGGTTCACATATCACTTCTCACACATTTTGGCTACATAAAAAACCTTGAGAAGGTTTTCTCTCCACATTAAAAAATTTGTGATTGATTGAAAGAACATTCTATTTAAGTCTGAGGGAAAACCATGGTCAGAGTAAACACTGGGAATGATTGGTGTTGTACCTAGGACATAGATGCCTCTACATTTTGCTTTTAATCTTTTTTTTAAATGGTGTTAGTTATTCTATCTCACTATAATATACCCACAAAGAGGTCATCCAGCATCTGCTTGATGCCCTCCAAGAAGGAGGAAACCCACCACTTCTCAAAGCAGTTCATTCTACTTTTGAAGAACTCTACTTATCATGAAATTTTTCCTAACAGTGGTTCTAACTTTGCCTCTTTGCAACTTCTTCCCATTGCTACCGACTCTGCGTCTTAGGGCCAAACAGAACACATCTAATCCCTCTCCTTCACATATACCTGAAGACAGCCATCATATTCCCCCTGAGTCTTCTTTTTCCCGTATTAAGCATAGTTCCTTCAACTAATCCTCACTTGGAAAATAACATAGAGAACTTGCAGGGGGTCTCAAACACTTTAGGGCATAGACATTTGAAAATAAAAAGTGTATATTTTCCCCTTAGTAGCAAATTACTAGGCATATTCACCACTATTGTTCTTCCTATGTCATACCTACTGCTATCTCTGGTATGCTCTCCTGTGACTGCAGGAACTCTAACGTTATCCTCTCTGCTAGGGCCCTGTTGGCAGTGTCCTCTAGATTTGTTGAGGGATGATGTTGAAAAGGTTGTACCAACCAGGATAACTGATTCCTGACAATGATTCCTATGACAAAAACTCAAGTAAAACATATAATGGAATAGGTATGTATAGAAGGAAGTCCAGAAGTTATTGGACATACATCAAACATTTGTTCATGATAATTAGGGGTGCTGGTATGAGGTAAATGTATAGTTCTATGGCCCTGGGATAGAAGAAGAGGACTATGCGTGGATGTTAAAAGTATCTTGGATAGACATGGACACAAAGTATCATAGGGACTTCCAGTTAATATGGTGACGGGAACAACCATAAAGAAACTCATCTTTTCCGTTTAAACTCCAAAAAATACCTAGAAAGAGCCCCAGAAAGACCAATGATAAAGGGGAAAAAATTCTTTCTTCATCTAATCCAGAACTGTAGATCATTGTGCCTTAAAAAATAATGAAAGAGACAGATTCAGAGAAACCTGAGAGGATTTGCATGAACTGATGCAAAGTGAAGCAAATAGAACTAGAAAAACAATTTATACAATAATCACAATGTTGTAAAGGAATACAACTATGAAAGACTTAAGAACTATGAACCATGTAATCACATCTCTGGAAGACTGATCATCAAACATGTTGGAAAGGAGGTAATGAACTCTTGGAAAGGAGGTAATGAACTAGAGGTGCAGAACAAAATATATATTTTCAGACAAGGCCAGTGTGTGGATTTGTTTGTATGACTATATTTGTTACAAAGAATGTATATATTTGTTTGGGATGATTTAGAAGGGCATTAGAGGCTAGTGGAAATGATATTAATAAAAGAAGAAAAGATTAGTAGTGAATCATTTTTTTGAAACTAGCATGTTAAATTTGAAATATATATATATGCATATATATATATTTATATGTGTATATATATATATTTAACAATAAGCAATATGTTATAGAGATGTACAGTTTCACATGTAGTCTTTTCTGCTCTTTTGTATAGAGAAATGTTCATATTTACTGATGTTTGCCAGGGTCATAAGAAAAGGAAAAATCTTTTAAAAAGTGGAATTGATAATATGAGTAATAGTGAACACTCACACAAAAATGACCTAATTTTTTTGTAGTTTACCCTTATTATGGTAGTCAGCCACTAATCAGTTTCCCTGGTCTTTAAACCATTTGTAATTTATACATGTTTTCATATCGTTTTGTACTTACTACTTTCTCTTTGTCTTCCAATCAATCATGTTCTTTATTTACTTTTAAGTGGTGTGTGTTGAACTTTGACCCATATGAGAAACATTTGGAGACAGAGAGGGAGTTATTTTAAAAATCTTTTCTCTTTTATATGCTTAATATTCACATATTCCTGGAATTTCAGCTCCTTACTATAATAAGCAAATTCATGTTTATAAACATAGAAGTTTTGTGTACTAGTAACAAAAATAAAGTAAAAAAAAAACTTACCACAGAACAATTTGTTAATAAAAAAAAGAAGCAAAATACTCAATTAAATTCAATCAATTGACCTATATTTGGCTGGGTTTAATTTTTTTCCTGTAGTCTAAAGGACACAAAATGTCTCTTTTGTCTTCTTCCACCACCCACCTGTTCTCCTTCTAATATAACCAGGTGCTTTTGAAACAGGTAGACAGCTTTCTTGTATCTTCTTCTGTAAGCTCAAGGGGCATATATTTAAACTATACTGTTAACTAACTGTATTGTTAGTTTCAAAATAATGGAAAAATAAAATTATTTTAATTAAGCTAACATTTATGTGACTCTTAAATTTGCAAAGTGTTTCTTATATTACCTTATTTGATAAAAGATTTCCCTTTAATAAAAAGTTAAACATAATACGCTTTATCAATATGAACATTATATTTTATGATTACATGTGTGTATATATAATATAGCTTCTTAAAATGTGAAATTCTAAGATTTAAAGACACAAGTTAAAGTGCATTCTTTTAAAAAGTAATGATCATTTAAAATAAAACAACCTTTCAAGAGTCTTCGGAGGCTTTGATAATTCTTTAAGCACTGAATTTATTTTTTCAGCATTCAGCTTTTTCCTAAATTTCCTCCTTCTTCTCTTGGGAAAAATAATGTAATTAGCTCTTCTTTTTCGAACTTCTACAGGGTGAGTTTTCTTTTCTTCACCATGCTGGATTGACGCTTCTTGTAAATTAGATGGTGCAGTCACATTCAAATTTTCATTAGTATCAATGCCTTCTGTATTTTCCTGAGCCTTCATCTTTAAAACGTATTCTCTCTGAATCATTACTTCATTCAGGTTACTTTGTAGATCATCAGGTACCATTTTTGATATTGAATCACTTTGAAGAGTAAAACTAAATATACATGATGATCTCTTAAGACTTTTCTAAAAAGATAAAAAAAAGAAATTTGATTTAGTTGTTCATATACAATGCAGGGAACTATGTTTTATTAATTTCTAGAAATTCACTTAATTTAATTTTAAATATGCAAAGTTATATTGTAAGCATATTATTCAAATATAAGTTTAGCAATATCAGTTACCTAGTAATTACACTACTAAAATTAGTTAAAGAATACATTTTAGACAATTCTGACCATCAGAGAAGACAGCAATATATACTGCCAAGAGAAAACAAAAACCATAGGAAAAACCCCCACCAACTTTCAAGAATGATTCATCTCCTGCTGTAGTTACAGAAACTCCTTAATTGCTCAATAGTGGGAGCAGCTAGGTGGCATAGTGGATAGAGCACTGGCCCTGAAATCAGGAGGACCTGAGTTCAAATCTGGCCTAAGACCGAACACTTGACAGTTACTAGCTATGTGACCCTGGGCAAGTCACCTAAACCCAATTGCCTAAAAAAAAACAAAAAAAAAAAACAAACCTCAATTGTGCTGAAGCTATTTCTCCAAGAATGAGGGAAGCCAGATAAGCAAAGAAGTTGTAATTGGCCCAGAGGGGGAGGGAAAAAATAAAGGAATAGTGCTTGCTACTCTCAATCAAAAACTTGCCTAGTATTAATGAAGTCTCTGTTCCTCCTAGGATCAAGGGACAGGGAGAGGAAAAGAGAGCTAAACATTATGGAAAAAAAGGAAGGCAAAAGTCAGTCTGTCCATTAGATTCTAAGCTCCTTAAGGGCAGGGATGGTCTTTGCCTCTATTTTTTTTGTCTCCCCAGCACTTATCACAGTTCCTGATACGTAGTAGGCACTTAATAAATGTTCACTGATTGATTGTTGATTAATTGATTGCAATCAGAGAAATGTATGAGCAGAAAAAAAGATTGGCCAGTTCGATTACAAAAGCAACGGATAACATGCCTGCATATCCCATTGCAATCCACTCAATGTTGAGAGAACTAAAGAAAGGCCCCTAGAACATTGGTGATTTATGGTAGGACAAGAATAAGAATCACACAAGGTATTGCACAAATAGGTTGCAATTTGTATCATTTGAAGAAGTATACTCCCTTAGTTAACACATCCACCAAAGAATACAGAAAAAAATTTGCCTTTGTTCTTTCGACTCTGCTTTCCTCCTCTGTACCATTTCATGAAAATCTAGAGACAGGGAGTTTAGTCACAATTACAACAGGATTCCTAAGAGTAGAGTAGGAAAGGACTTGAAATCAAAAAGTGGAGGGTCAGAGTCCTAGTAGATACTGCAGCCACTACTAACATCCACTGCCATTACATGGATCCCCTCTCTTTTCCTTTCCAGTCCCAATAAAGATGGAAAGATCTGAAGAGGAAGATGGAAGTAGGAATAGGAAGTAAGATGTCTATAGCACATCCACTCTGAGATGTCTGAAAGGCAGTTTGAGATGAGAGTTTGGAGGTCAACAGAGAGTTTAGGGCAGGGTAGGTAGATCTGAGAATTATCAGCATAGAGATGAAAATTAAATCCATGGCAGCTGTACTACTATAAAGTAGTATAGATGGAGAAGAGGAAAGGACTCAAGACAGAACCCTGAGGGACACCTACAGTTAGAGCACATTATGTAGATGAGGATACACCAAAGACATTGAGGAGTGGCCAGATAGGTAGAAGGGGAACAAAGAGAGAATGATGTCCCAAAAACCTAGAGAGAAGAGAGTATTAAGGAGAAGAGGGTGATCAGTGGTGTCAAAGGCTGCAGAAAAGTCAAGAATAAAGATTGAAAAAGGCCATTGGATTCGGCAATTAAGAGATCATTGGTAACTTTGGAGAGAAGAATTTTGGCAAAATGATACGAGAAGCCAGATTGTAAGGGGTTAAGAAGAGAGTGAGAGGGCTCAGATTCTTTAAGAGTCTAGCCAAGGTTTTTTTTTTTTAATAAGGGATTTTTATAATCTAGCCAATAGCTCACAAATGGTCAGATTTCTTAAGAGTCTGGCCAATATGCCAGATCTTTAATAAACCTTGTCTTTAGCTGAAACAAAACAAGAAAAAAAAGAATAGCATTGAGTTGAAATCCTGAATATGGAATTATTGCTGTAAATCACCTAAACAACTTCAAGTGAACCTATCAGCCAAAAGAGAATGAGCAGATCACAGGTACCACAGAAGAAACCATCTTTATCTAAAGAGATCGTACTTGACAAAGCTCAACCATCAAAAGAAACTGGTTCATTAATGAATGCCAGTAGTGGTGACTCGAACAAGGAAGATGCCACAAGCATCAGTGCTGTTTCCATAAGATCTGAGTCTGATGAAGAGAAAATCTTGTCTGAAATCCAAGAGGAGAAATGAACACCAGAAGAATTAAAAAGTGACTATGAACAAATGCCTCCCAATCTCACAGGACATGGCTAAAATCCAACAATCTTCAGGGGAAGACAGAGATTATTTTAGAAACAAATCTTCAAGAGAAGAAGGCTATTTCACATTACTAGGTTCTCTGCCAAGCAACCTCCAGCCCCAGGCATATAAGCATGCACTGGAAAATATCAGAGGTGCTAAGAAGCAACTGAATTGACTTATCAAATGAAGCAAGGTTCTGAGGATCAGCAGAATTACCATAAGGCCCTATTTGAGATGTGGATCAAACGGAGTAGGAACCAGTCCGAAAAGGTGGATGGTGATACACAGCTCCTGGAAATCTGGACTCTGGACATGTCCCGTAGCATTGCCCTGAAATTAGTTCGCCTTCATGGACCTAATGCTTGTTGTCCAAGGTCTCCTAAGCAGCCTACAAGACAAGCTCCAAGACAAGCTTCCATGCAGAAGCTTCATACCACCTTTTCCCTAAGTGGTGGTTTTGAAGATCTAGACAAGAAGCATCTGACCCAGAGCCAGTTTAAGCTGACCCAAGCCCAGGGAAGTATAGAAGAATTGTTTTATTTCTTAGAAAGTAGTATTCCTTCTGGTTGGAGTGTAGGATCACTTTCCCCCACTGAATATCCCTTCATAGATAATGGCACTCCCTAAAGAAAAAAACATCTTGAATTGTGATATGGAATCAAGCTGATACTTTCAGATTCC
Source organism: Vombatus ursinus (assembly GCF_900497805.2). Taxonomy (NCBI): domain Eukaryota; kingdom Metazoa; phylum Chordata; class Mammalia; order Diprotodontia; family Vombatidae; genus Vombatus; species Vombatus ursinus. Next base: position 443,490 of record NW_020955184.1, read on the forward strand.
TGACAAGCAGTCTTGTGCTAGTTTACAGTTAATAACTGCACTCTATACATGTTTCAGATTATGCAAATAAAGTTATATTGAAAATTTTAAAAAAAGAAGAGTGAAAGGAGAGAAAGTGGAAAACCCTTATTGTAGATGGCCGTTTCAAGTTTAGCCAGAAAAAGCAGAAGGGATATAATACAAAAGTTAGCCAGGAAGAAAGGATCAAATGAGGATTTTTTTTTTGAGGGTGGGGGAGACATAGATAGGGAAGCTTACTTGAGAAATTGAAAATAACTGTTAGAATAAGGATGACTGAGGGGGCAAACATTTGAGGAGACAGAATGGAATGGGATTACTTGAGCAGGTAGAGAGACTAGCCTCCCAGTTAAGGAGTAAATCTTATCATGTGAGACAGGGTAAAGGAAGAAATAGTAGAAGAAGGCATATGAGCGATAGGAGATGAGGAAGAGGGAGAAGAAGAAATCAATCACCAATCATGGTGATTGGCCTTAATTTTATTAATCTTTCCCTTGATTTTTCAGGATTTCCATTTGGTGTTTAATTGGGGATTTTTAATTTGTTCTTTTAGTTCTAGTTTGTTCTAGTTTTTTTTTTCTTAGTTTCTTGCCCAATTCATTGATCTGTTCTTTCTCTATTTTATTCATGTAAGCATTCAGAGATAGAAAATTTCCCTTAAGTTCTGCTTTGGCTGCATCCCACAAATTTTGGTATGTTGTCTCATTGTCATTCCATTTGATGAAATTGTCAATCATTTCTATAATTTGTTCTTTGACCCAGTCATTCTTTTTTTTAAAGTTTAATCTTCATTATTAACATTTTCTCTATCACTTTCTTTTTAAATTTGTTTCAATTTTTTATTTTTAAATATTTATTTATTTTTAGTTTTCAACACACTTCCACAAGATTTTGAGTTCCAAATTTTCTCCCTCCTCCCACCCTAAGACAGTGTGCATTCTGAATACTCCTTCCCCTAATCTGCCCTCCCTTCTATCTCACCCCTCCCTTCTCTTATCCCCTTCCCCTTCTATTTTCCTGTAAGGCAGGATAGATTTCTATACCCTATTGCCCGTATATCTTATTTCCCATTTGCATGTGAAAACAATTTTTAACATCTGTTTTTAAAATTTTGAGTTCCAAATTTTCTCCCTTCCTCCTTCCCCACCCACCCTCATTGAGAAGGCAAGCAACTTGATACAAGACATGTATAGTCATGCAAAACATTTCCATAGTAGTCATGTTAGGGAAAACTAACTATATTTCCCTTCATTCTAACCCGGCCCCTGTTTATTCTATTCTCTCCTTTAACCCTGTCCCTCCTCAGAAGTGTTTGCTTCTGATTACTCCCTCCCCCAACCTGCCCTTCCCTTTATCATCCCCCCCTACGGTCTTATCCCCTCCTCCTTATTTTCTTATAGGGTAAGATAGATTTCCATATTCAGTTGAGTGTGTGTGGTATTCCCTCCTTATGCCAAATCCAATGAGAAGAAGATTCACTCATTCCTTCTCACCTTCCCCCACTTCCCCTCCATTGTAAAAGCCTTTTCTTGTCTGTTTTATGTGAGATAATTTGCCCCCATTCTACCTCTCCCTTTCTCCTTCTCCCAGTATAATCCTCTCTCACCCCTTAATTTTATTCTCCAGATATCAACCCTTCATCTTCAACTCACCCTGTGCATTCCATCCATCCATCCATCCATCTCTCTATCTATCTATGTATGTATCTATCTATCCATCCATATAACTTTCCTCCTCCAACTGCCCTAATACTGACAAAGGTCTCATGAGTTACAAATATCATCTTTCCATACAGGAATGTAAACCTTAATAAGTCCCTTATGATTTGTCTTTCCTGTTTACCTCTTCATGCTTCTCTTGAGTCTTGTATTTGAAAGTCAAATTTTCTATTCAGATTTGGTCTTCTCATCAAGAATGCTTGAAAGTCCTCTATTTCACCAAATGTCAGTTATTTTCCCCTGAAGGATTATACTCATTTTTGCTGGGTAGGTGATTCTTGGTTGTAATCCTATCTCCTTTGACTTTCAGAATATTATATCCTAAGTCCTCTGGTCCCTTAACATAGAAGCTGCAAAATCTTGTGTTATCCTGATTGTGTTTCCACAATACTTGCGTTGTTTCTTTCTGGCTGCTTGCAATATTTTCTTCTTGACCTGGGAATTCTGGAATTTGGCTACAATATTCCTAGGAGTTTTCCTTTGGGGATGTCTTTCAGGAAGTGATAAGAGGATTCTTTCAATTTCTATTTTACCATCTGGTTCTAGAATATCAGGGCAATTTTCCTTGATAATTTCTTGAAAGATAATGTCTAGGCTCTTTTTTTGATCATGCCTTTCAAATAGTCCAATAGTTTTAAATTATTTCTCCTGGATCTATTCTCTAGGTCAGTTGTTTTTCCAGTGAGATATTTCACATTGTCTTCTAATTTTTCATTCTTTTGATTTTGTTTTACAATGTCTTGGTTTCCCATAAAGTCACTAGCTTCATTTGCTCCATTCTAATTTTTAAGGAAGCATTTTCTTCAGTGAGCTTTTGGACTTCCTTTTCCATCTAGCCATTTTTATTTTTTAAGGCATTCTTCTCATTGGCTTTTTGGACCTCTTTTGCCATTTGGGTTAGGCTATTTTTTAAGGTGTTATTTTCTTCAGCACTTTTTGGGGTCCCCTTTAGCAAGCTGTTGACTTGCTTTTCATAGTTTTCTTGCATCACTCTCATTTCTCTTCCCAATTTTGCTTCTCAAAATCCTTTTTGAGCTCTTCCATGGCATGGAACCAATTCATATTTTTCTTGGAGGCTTTGAATGTAGGAGCTTTGACTTTGTTGTCTTCTTCTGGTTGTATGTTTTTTTCCCCCTAGGTTCTGTGTCTGCAGAGTAGGTGCTCTTTCCCTGGTTGTATGTTCTGATCTTCTTTGTCACCAAAAAAAGAGTCTATGGTCTGACTTTCTTTTGCGCTATTTGCTCATGATCCCAGAAAATTACTTGAGTTATAAATGCTTTGTTAAAGTAGGGGTCTGCTTCCAGTGTGGAGAATGTACTGTCCCAAGCTTCAGGGGTTTTGTGCAGCTGTTTTCAGAGATACTTCTAGGGACCTGTAAATTTTCAGTTCTTCCAAGGTGCTATGATCAAGGGTGAGGTGTTTACTCCTTTCCTGACCTGGGATCTGGTCTATGAGTGACCACAAGCACTCTTTGCCTTAGAACTATGAGGATTTCCTCTCCGCTGCCACTACAAGCTCCACCATGCCAGCACTCCTCTTTGCCCCAGGACTGCCACCCAGAACTGGGACCCAGATCCAAGCATGAGCAAAGCAAAAGAATTCTGCCTCAGCACCAGCAAAGAGATCCCTGCAATCCCTCTCTGATTAGCCACTTGATTCCCCCTCAGTCTGTGGGCCAAGCTCCAGAAGCAGCAGCTGCCCCAGGGGCGCGCCAGGACTGGGGCTGGGACCGAACTTCTCTCTCACTGCAGTCACAGACTGTTCCTACTGACCTTCTAAGTTGTCTTTGGCATTTGTGGGTTGAGAAGTTTGGAAACTGCCACAGTTGTCCTCTAAGGCCTGCTCCAGGTTTCCTGAGGCCTGGTCTTTGCCTGCGTGCTGACGCTGAACTGCATTCCTCTCCCAGCCTGGTGCACTAGACTTTTCCAATCAACAATTCAGGTTGTCTTGGGCTGGAAATTTGTTTCACTCTGTCTTTTTGTGGGTTCTGCTGCTCTAGAATTTGTTTAGAGCCATTTTTTATAGGTATTTGGAAGGGTTTGGGGGAGAGCTCAAGCAAGTCACTGCTTTCACTCCACCATCTTGGCTCTGCCGCTGACCCACTCTTGAGGATTAGATTAGTTTCCAATTAATTTTTAATCTATATTTCCATAGCCCTTTATTGAATATAATTTTATTGCATTGTGGTCTGTTGATATTTCTGTTTTTCTGCATTTGGTCATGAGGTTTTTAATGAGCTAATACATGGTCAATTTTTGTGAAGATGCCATGTATAGCAGAGAAAAAGGTATACTTTTTTCTACTCCCATTCAATTTTCTTCAGATGTCTATTATATCTAACTTTTCTAAAATTCTATTCATCTCCTTAACCTCTTTTTTGTTTATTTTGTTGTTAGATTTATCTAGTTCTGAGAGGGGAAAGTTGAGGTCCCCTACTAGTGTAGTTTTATTTTATTTTCTCCTATAACTCATTTAAAAATTTAGATGCTATACCATTTGGTTCATATACATTTAGTATTGATATTACTTCATTATCTCTGGTACCTTTTAGCAAAATGTAGTTTCCCTGCTTATCTCTTTTAATTATTTCTATTTTTCCTTTTGCTTTCTCTGAGATCATGACCATTACCCCTGCTTTATTCATTCATTTCTTCCTTCCTTCCTTCCTTTCTTTCACCTCCAGCAGAAGCATAATAGATTCTGTTCTAGTTCCTTATTTTTACTCTGTATGTATCTCTGTGTTTCAAGTGTGTTTCTCGTAAATAATACATTGTTGGATTCTGATTTTTCTGCTGCTTCTGTTTTATGGGTGAATTCATCTCATTTACATTTGCAGTTATGATTATTAACTGTGTATATCCCTCCATCCTATTTTTCCCTGTCTATCCTTCACTCTCTCTTTTTACCCTGTCCCTCCTCAAGTCTGTTTTGCTTCTATTAATCTGCCCTCTCTCCTATTAGCTCCCCCCCCCCAATTTCTTGTCCTCTTTCATTTTTACTCCCCTGTGGGGGTAAGATTTCTGTACCTGAATGTGTATGTTATTCACTTTTTGAATCAATTCTGATGAGAGTAAGGTTCAAGTGTTGCCCATTCCTCCATCTGCATCTTCATTATAAAAGCTCTTCTATTTATACCTCTTTTATGTGAGATAATTTTCCTCATTCTTCCTCTTTCCCATTCTCCCAGTGCATCCCTCCTTCTTGCCTCTTAATTTTACTATTTTGAAATCATCCCATCATAGTTAACTCACACCCATGCCTTCTGTCTATATGTACTCATCCTAACTGTCCTAATAATGATAAAATCCTTAGAAGTTACAATTATCATCTTTCTATATAGGAATGTAAACATTTTAATCTTATTGATTCCCTTTAGAATTTCTCTTTCATGTTTATATGCTTCTCTTGAGTCTTGTATTTGAAAGTCAACATTTCTATTCAGCTCTGGCTTTTTTATCAGGAATGCTTAAAAGTCCTCTCATTAAATAGCATTTTCCCCCCTGAAGGATTATACTCAGTTTTGCTAGATAGGTTATTCTTCATTGTAATTCTAGCTCCTTTACCTTCTGGAAGATCATATTCCAAGTTCTCTGATCTTTTAATTTTGAAGCTGTTAGATCTTGTGTGATCCTGACTGTAGCCCCATCATATTTGAATTGTTTTCTTCTGGCTATTTGTAATATTTTCTCCTTGACCTGGGAGATGTGAAACTGGCTATAATATTCCTGGGAGTTTCATTTTGGGATCTCTTTCAGGAGGTAATTGGTAGATTCTTTCTATTTTACCCTCTGGATCTAGGATATCAGAGCAATTTTCCTTGATAATTTCTTGAAAGATGATTTTTAGGCTCTTTTTGTGATCATGGTTTCAGGTAATCCAATAGTTCTTAAAATACCTCTTGATCTATTTTCTAGGTCAGATGTTTTTCCCATGAGATATTTCATATTTCCTTCTATTTTTCTTTACTTTTGATTTTTAAAAAATTGTTTCTCGGTGTCTCATGGAGTCAGCTTCCATTTGTCTAATTGTAATTTTTAAGGAATTATTTTCTTCAGTGAGCTTTTGTACCTCTTTTTTCCATTTGGCTAATTCTACTCCTTCAGTTCTTTTCTTCAGAGAATTTTAGTACCTCTTTTTCCATTTGGCCAATTCTGCTTTTTAAGTTGTTTCTCTCTTCAGTGGATTTTTATGCTTCTTTTACCATTCGGTGTAGTTTGATTTTTAAGGTGTTTTTTTTTCCAGTATTTTTTTCGTGTCTCTTTTACCAAGCTGTTGATTCTCTTTTCATAATTTTCTTGTATCACCCTCATTTCTTTTCCAATTTTCCCTCTACTTCTCTTATTTTATTTTAAAATTCTTTTTGAGCTCTTCCAGGAATCTTTGTTGGGTTTGTATTCAATTCACATTTTTCTTTGAGGCTTTGCTTACAGCTGCTTTGACATCATTGTCTTCTTCTGGGTTTATGTCTTGCTCTTCCCTGTTATCATAGTAACTCATCATGGTCGGGTTCTTTTTTGGTTGTTTGCTCATTTTTCTAGCCTATTTCTTGACTTTCAACTTTATGTTAAAGTTGGCCTCTGCTCCTGGGGTAAAGGGGGCACTGTCCTAAGCTTCAGGCCTTTCTTCTTGCTATTTTCCGAGCTAGCTCTGGGAGCTTGTAGGTTTTTGGTGCTTCCAAGGTGCTATGATCTAGGGAGAGCTGTCGTTACTGCTCTCCTGATCTGTGCTCTGGTCTCTACCCAGGAAGGAACCTTGTTCTTTTGTAACCATGAGTCCTAGCACTCCTCCTAGCTCTGGGACTGTAACCAGCTCCTTTGCTCTCCTGCAATTGTGAGTGCTTCCCTCTGTCATGGAATTGAGACCAGGGTCCTTTCTCTCCCATGAGTGACCACAAGCACTCCTCTCTGCCCTGGAATCTCAATCTAGGCCCTTGTTCCCCTCATTCACAGGGGTTATCACTCCTCTTGACTCTAGGACTGTGACCTGGAACTATGTATGGGCAATGCAATAGGGTCCTGAAACCAGCTTCAGTAAAAGGTTGCCTTTAATCTCCTTCTGACTAGCTGTCTAACACCTTCTTTATCTGAGGGCTGAGAGCACCTAAAGCTGGTGTCACCACCAATGCAATCACCTGAACTATTCTTCTGGCGCCCACCACTGTTTCAGTGAGACAGACCCTTTCTGCTGACCTCCTAAGTTGTCTTGAGCTGGAAAATTGTTTCACCCAACCTTTTTGTTAGTTCTGCTACTCCAGAGTTTGGTTTGAGGCATTATTTTAGAGTTCTTTGGAGGGGAGTTTGGGAGGGCTCAACTGAGTGCCTCTCTACTACACCATCTACTCCACCATCCCTGGTTGCATGATTTTCTTCATTTTTGTTCAGCAGCATATATGTAGGAGCAAAGGTGGCAGATGGTGGCACTGTTCCAAGGTTAAGGCTTGGCAGAGCACAACTGATGAAATGATAAGGCGGCTAGGAACTCAAGAGAAAAAGTATAGAATTAAATGGGAGATGAGTAGGTTGAGGAACTGAATGGTTAAGGTGCTGATCATAGAAAACAAAAATATAGTTAAGGGTTTTTTTTAAGCAATTAAAACAGTCCTAGAAAAACAAGAGATACTTAGGACAATATTAAGAAGTCAAATAAATGAAATTTAATAATTATTAAGTGGGAACAGTGAAAATAATTGTATTAAAAGAAAAAAATAACTGAATAGGTTTATAACCCAAATCTGACAATATATTGCTTACAGGAAATATGTGTAATGCAAAAAATATATAGATATTTGATACTGAGACTAGCCTAAAATGAATTGTGCAACTGCACATTTTTAAAGTAGGAGTGATAGAAATGATATCAGATAACACTGAATTCGAAATATCACACATCAAAAGAGAGTCGTTGATATTATATAATGCTAAAATGAACCTTAAATAATGAGACTATTACCTTTAAAAAACAAAAATTAGCCATACTTCAAGAATTAATACATAAAATATTATGATAGCAGGATGCCTCAATTATCAGCAAATGAAAAATCTTTTATATATATTAACAACACCTAAACCATAAATATGAAATGTTTATTTAATAAGCTGAATTTAACAGATATGAAGAGAGAATTAAACAGCAGAAATGCACCTTTTTTCAAGCATACATAAAGTTCTCACAAAATTGATCACTTTCTTAAGCATAGAGAAGACAAGATTAAATATAGAAAGTACATTCAGGGAAAGACTTCCAGGAATCAAGATGGCAGAGTAAGCACTACATACCTGTAACTCTCCCATATTCACCTCCAAACAACCATAAATAGCACCAAAAAACAAATCCTGGAACAGCAGAACCATTAAAAAGATGGAGTGAAACAATCTTTTAGCCCAAGAAATTTGGAAGATTTGCAAGAAACGTCTGTCTCACTAAGGTAAAAAGGGGAGTACAATCGAGAACCGGAAGCATTCCAGCAAGCCAGCAGTAAGCCCCACTTCTGCAAACCAGTGGGAGATCCTGAACCCCAGTGTGGTGGAGCAGGTAAAGGCCAACACCAAGACCCCCCGCATGCCTTAGTATAGCCGGGGAACTGATAGACTCTAGCTCTGAGAACCACCATGTGCTTCAGCACAGCACTGGGCAAACAGGCATCCTCCAGCTTCCAGACCTCTGTGTTCTTCAGCACAGCCCTGGGCAAACCAGTAGTTGCTAACCCTATGGGGTACCTATGCAAATAGGCAGCCACTAGTGCCCCATGCTTCAGCATAATGTTGGCAAACAGGCAGCCTCTAGAGGCTAGGCCACCAAGTGCTTCAGCATCGTCCCATGGAAATGCAGAACACCAACCTCAGCACACACCAGAGACCACCACTAGGACCCTAGCTCAGCACTAGTTACCACCAGACCTCTACAGCCTCCAGTAGCACCAGCCAACACCCATAATACCCCCTCAGTCAAGCACCAGACATGAGGGTCCCCCATGGGTCAAGGGCAACATCAGTGCAGCCCCAGGAAAATGGCCAGGGCCTGTAGCCACTGGAACAAGAAGCCTTAGACAGTGCCCCTTCCACCCTGGGAGCAGAGCTCAAATTTTAGAAGAAAGGAAAAAGGCCAAAAAAAGAGATGAGCTAAAAACAAAAAAAAAAAAAGAATATGACCATACAAAGTTATTATGATGACAGGGAAGAACAAGACACAAACTCCGAAGAGGACAACAGTATAAAAACACCTATGGGCAAAACCTCAAAGAAAAACAGAAAGTGGTCTCAAACCCAGGAAGAACTTATGGAAGAGCTCAAAAAGAAGCTTAAATGTCATATAAGAGAGGTAGAAGAAAAACTGGGAAAAGAAATGAGAGTGATGTAAGAATTATGAAAAAAGAGTCAACAGTTTGGAAAAAGAAAACAACTGCTTAAAAAGTAGAATTGGCTAAATAGAAAAGGTGACACAAAAACCCAAAAAAGAAAACAATTCCCAAATAGAAAAGCTAACTGGGGAAAACAACTCCTTTAAAGTTAAAATTGGGCAAGTGGAAGCTAATGACTCTACAAGACACCAAGACATCAATCAAACAAATACAAAAGAATGAAAAAAAATAGAAGAAAATGTAAAATAACTTCTTGGAAAAACAACTGACCTGGAAAATAGATCCAGTAGAGGTAATCTCAGAATAATTGGATTACCTAAAAGCCATAATCAAAAGGAGGACCTAGATAGCATCTTTCAAGAAATTATCAAGGAAAACTGCCCTGATATCCTAGAACCAGAGGGCCAAATAGACATCGAAAGAATCCACTGATCACCTCAGGAAAGAGATCCCAAAATAAAAAAGCCAAGGAACATTATAGCCAAATTATGGAACTATTAGGTCAAGATAAAAATACTGCAAGTGGCCAGAAAGAAACAATTCAAATATCAGGGGCCCATAATCAGGATTACATAGGACTTTGCAGCTGCAACATTAAAGGATCGGAGGTCATGGAACATGATATTCCAGAAGGTAAAAGAGCTAGGATTACAACCAAGAATCACCTACCTGGCAAAATTAAGCATAATACTCCAGGGGGGGAAATGGTCATTCAATGAAATAGAAGGATTTCATTCTTTCATAAGGAGAAGACCATAATTGAGCAAAAAATTTGCTCTCCAATATCAAGACCCAAGAGAAGTCTAAAAAGTAAAAAGGGAAAGAAAAACACAAGAGATTCAATGGAATTGAACTGTTTACATTCCTACATGGGAAGAAGATATTTGTAATTCTTAAAAATTGTACCACTAATAGTACAGCTAGAAGGAATATACATAGAGGGTACAGGTAAATTTGAAGGTATGACAAAAAATAATTAAGGGATGAGAAAGAGGAGAGCACTGGGTGCAGAAGGAAGGAAGAGGTAGAATGGGGTAAATTATTTCACATGATGAGGTATGAAAGACCTCTTACAGTGCAAAAGAAGATGGGAGGGTGGGTAATGGGCATCACTTGAACCTTACTCTCATCAGTATTGGCTCAAACAGGGAATAATATACACAATAAGTTGAATATAGAAATCTATCTAATTGGACAGGAAGATAGGAAGGGAGGAGATTAAGGAAAAGTGATGGCAGGGGTGTGGAGTAAGTAACAGAAGAGAGAGCAGATTGGGGGAGGCCGTAGATGGAAGCAAAACACTGGTGAGGAGGGAGAGGGTGAAAGGAGAGAGAGAACAAACAGGAGGAAAGATAGGTTGGAGGGGGGAATACACAGTAATCACAACTGTGAATGTGAATGGGATGAAATCTCCCATAAAAAAGAAATGAATAGTAGAGTGAATTAAAAACCAGAATTCTACAATATGTTGTTTACAAGAAACACATTTGAAGCAGAGAGACAAACACAGAGTAAAGGTGAGGTGCTGAAGCAGAATCTATTATGCTTCAGCTGAAGTTAAAAAAAAAAAAAGCAGGGGTAGCAATCCTGATCTCAAAGAAAGCAAAAGCAAAAACAGACCTAATTAAAAAAGATAAGGAAGGAAATTACATCTTGCTAAAAGGTACCATAGACAATGAAGTAATATCAATACTAAACATATATGCACCCAAGTGGTATAGTATCCAAGTTTTTAAAGGAGCAGTTAAGTGAGTTATAAGTTCATGATGAAACCATAATAGAGAACATTATGAAATATAAAATAGATAATTTTGATTATATTAAATTAAAAATATTTTGCACAAACAAAACCAATGCAACCAAGATTAGAAGGAAAGCAAAAAGCTAGGAAACAATCTTTTCAGCAAGTCTCTGATAAAGGCCCCATTTCTCAAATATATAGAGAACTGAGTCAAATTTATAAGAATATAGGCCTTTTCCCAATTGATAAATGGTCAAAAGATATGAACATACAGTTTTCAGATGAAGAAATCAAAGCTATCTATAGGTATATGAAGAAGTGAACTAAATCACTTTTGATCAGAGAAATGCAAATTAAAACAACTCTGAGGTACCACATCACGCCTATCATATTGGCTGACATGACAAAAAAAGGAAAATGATAAATGTTATTGAGGTTGTGGGAAAATTGGGATACTAATGCATTGTTGGTGAAGTTGTAAACTGATTCAATCATTCTGGAGAGCAATTTGGGACTATACCCAAAGGGCTATAAAATTGTGCATACCCTTTGATCCAACAATACCACTATTAGGTCTGTATCCCAAAGAGATCATAAAAAAGGGAAAATGACATACATGTGCAAAAATATTTATGGCAGCCCTTTTTGTGGTGGCAAAATATTGGAAATTGAGGGGAGGTCCATCAACTGGGGAATGGCTGAACAAGCTGTGGTATATAATGGAATACATTAGGTAATAAGAAATGATGAACAGGCAGATTTCAGAAAAACCTGGAAAGACTTGTATAAACTGATACAAAGTGAAATAAGCAGAACTAGGAAAACATTTTACACAGTATCAGCAATATTGTGTGATGATCATCTATGAATGACTCAGCTCTTTCCAGCAACACAATGGTCCAAGACAAGTACAAAGGACTCATGAAGGGAAATGTTATCCACATCCAGGTGAAAAACTGGATTCTGAATGCAGATTAAAGCATACTTGTTTCACTTACGCTATTCTTTTCCATATTTTTTCATCTGTTTCTTCTTTCACAATTGTGACTAATATGAAAATATGTTTTACATGATAGTACATGCATAACTTATATCAAATTGCCTACCATTTTAGGAGGACGGAGAGAGGGAGTGAATAAGAAAAATCGGAATTCAAAATCTTGTAAAAATGAATGCTAAAATTGTCTTGACATGAAATTGGGAAAATACTATTTTTTAAAAGTACATTCATATAAATTCAAGAATTATTATTAAGTTTATACTATGTGTTAGGCATTGTGCTAGACATTGAGGAATAGAAAGAAAAAAAAAGAAACTGTCTCTGCCCTTATGAAGTTTATGTTCTACAAGGGAGATACAGCATGTTTACATGGAAGTAAACAGGAAGGAGGTAGAATTAACTGTGGAAATGAAATTATATGTGAGCAGAATGCATTCCAGACATGTGAGACAGTGTGTGCAAAGGCTTATGGATAAAAATGGAATCTTGAATAAGGGAACAGAAAGTAATTCAGAATAGTGGGAATGTAGAATATGTGAAAGAACATAAGATTAATCAACTTCGGAAAGTACAGTTAGGAGTCTTATTATGTAGAGCATTAAATTCCAAACTGAAGAATTTATATTTTATCCCAAAGGTAACAGGGGAGTCACTGAAGATTTTTGTGCAGTGAATGACATACAGTGGTGTGCAAGAACCAGCTTGAATGGGCACTCGAGAGCTGACAGTTAAACTTTCAATGTGAGAATTCATACCTAGGAAATCAGCAAAGGCTACAAATCAGGACTTAAGGTATTGTTCTGTCAGTTGTCTATACTTAATAAAATAATGGAGAAAATATTAAAAGTGTAAATTAAACTTAAAAGTGTGTTGTGCATACAGAACACCTCCACCTCCCACCCCACCCCAGAGCTGGTTGCTAAACATTTATCACTTCTGGCGACATAGTCAGACTGGTGCTATAGGAAGATCATTTAGTCAGCTTTATAGAAGAAGGATTGAAGATGGGAGAAACAGATGATAGAAGATACGAAATTAGAAGCCATTTAAATAGTACAGTCAAAAAGCGATGAAAACTTGAACTAAGATGGTAGCCATGGGAATGGAAAGGAGATTGAAACAAGAGATATTATGTAATTAGAACTCATTGAACATAGGTGGTTTGAAGCTCGCAGGCTGGTAATCCTCAGCTGAAATAGGAAAGGTTGGCAGGATTTAAGTTAGCAAGGTAAGGAGTTCCTTTGGGGACACCCAGGTAGAGATTTCCAGTAGGTATTTGGTGAGTCAGGACTGGAACTCACATAGAGATCAGTGCTAGATATAAAAAATTTAGGAGTAATCTGCAAAGAGAATATAATTGAACTTAAGGGATCTGAAGAGGTGACCAAAATTTTCCTCTTTTTATAGGGAGAAGAGGGACCAAGACATAGCTTTGGTGGACATTCATGATCAGGTGGATGATGATAACACATGAATGATAATACAGCAAAGTATATTGAAAAGGAATGGCTGGGTGGGCAGGAGAATGGGGGGAGATGAGTATCATGAAAGCTAAGTGAGAAGAAAGTATCTAGGAAACAGGGACAGTCAACAGTGTTGAAAGCTACAAAAACTGAGGAAGGATGAGACTTGAGAAAAGACCATTGGATTTAGAAATGAAAAGATCCTAGTCATGTAACCAACAAGACTGCAGATTAATCATTTTCCCCATATCCCTTCAATTTAAAATTAAATTTAAAATTAAAACCCTCCCTTCAAAAAAAAGGATTCTTGCATCAACTAATGAACAATTACAGCTGAATCCACTGGACAAAAAGGAGAGAACTAAGAAAAGGTAAAAAGTCTTAAAAATGAACAATGAAAATATCTAATCCTTAAAGATCTCCCTCAGCATCTCTCTCCCACCACCCTCCATGCTCTCATCAGAGACGCCAGGTGTATTCACAGGCTTATGCCTGGGGTTCATCTTGGGACGCTCACTCTTGTAGGGACTCTGCTGACACACTCCCATGACCTACTCACCTTTTACCCCCAAACGAGTAACTACATAAGGAGGGGAAGAGGTAGAAAAGTGCTCTTTTTTACTTGGATGAGACTTAGCCCTGGATTTTAGACCACCCACAGCTTCACAGACTGCCAAAAAACATCTTCTCTCTCCTCCACCTCATCTCCTGCTACCTTTCAAAAAGAGGCAGGCATTGATTTAACCTAGCCACAAGAAGGAAAGTGGGAGAGGCAAAGGAAGAATTGGGGTAAAGGGCTAGCATGTATGACCATGATGACTTAAAAAAAAAGGTAAATGAAACCCAGATGGAGCCAATTCTTCTCCCTCACAGAGTATTCAGATTAGGGATTTAGGCCAGAGAATATCACAATCTGTAGAGGCTGAGACAGTTTTGCAGCCCAGCCTCCAGGTTGCACAAACCAGAAAAGATGAGAGTAATCAAAAAGTAACAGGGAAATATAAAAAGTCTGAAACATCAAAGATTTCCAAGAGGCTAAACTTTCAATAAAAATCTAGAGCACAGGCACATAAATCAATTTGTTGTTGTTTAGTTATTTTCCTTTTTTTTTTTTTAAGGCAATTGGGATTGACTTGCCCAGGGTTGCATAGCTAGTAAGTGTCTAGTGTTTGGTCTGAGGCCACATTTGAACTCAGGTCCTCCTGACTTCAGGGCCGGTGCTCTATCCACTGCGCCACCTAGCTGCCCCTGTTATTTTCCAATCGCTTATGACTCTTAGTGACCACATTTGGGGTTTTCTTGGCAAAGATACTAGAGTGGTTTGCCATTTCCTTCTCCAGCTTATTTTACAGATGAGGAAACTGAGGCAAATAGAGTTAAGTGACTTGCCCAGGGTCATACAGCTAGGAAGGCCAGATCTGAAGTCAGGAAGAGGAGTCTTCCAGACTCTGGGCCTGACATTCTATCTCCTGTGCCACCTAGCTGCCCATGAAAATCAATATAGTGAAACAAACAAACAAAAAAAAAACAGAAAGAAGGATAAGTACTAAATCTTCAAAAGATCATAAAACTCTCTTAACAAATATTACAAGAGAAAAGTAAATGAACCAATGTTTGGAGGAATGCAGATTCAGATGAACTCCTGAAAGATCATAGAACAATGACAAGTAACTCCATAAAGGTTCAAAAAAGAAAAGAGGTCCATAAAAAGAAATTAGAAACAATAATAGCTCACTTACAAAGTGCTTACTACGTGCCAAGCAATGTGCTAAACACTTCACAATTGTTATCTCATTTGATCCTCACAACAACCTTGAGAGGTAGGTACTATCATTATCCCCATTTTTCAGATGAAGGAATTGAGACAATATTTGCCCAAGGTCACACAAACTTATGTTCTCCTGACTCCAGACCCAGTCCTCTATCCATTGTGCCACCTAGTCAGTCAGAACTTAAGAGTGCCAGGAAAACAATTTGTAAAATAACAGCATTTAAAGAAAAACAATTTTGAAAGACTTATGAACTCTAATTAATATAATGACCAACCACAATTTCAGAGGAATGATGATGAAGCATGCACCCATTTTCTGAAATATGGACTCAAGATGCAGAATAACATACTTATTTTTGGAAATGGCCAATTGAGGGATTTGTTTTACTTCACTATGTTTATATGTTACAATTCATTTTTCTTTTTTTCCTTCAAAAATTTATGGAAAGAAATGTGTGAGAGAAATGTAAGTTAGGGATAGAGTTGTCAAAACAAAGGAAGAAAATGGAAAAGAAAGAAAAGAGAGTCAATGAAGCATTTTAAAAAGAACTGAAGGAATTATAGTAGAGTAGGAACATGTGTCAGTAGCACATGACAAATAAAGTGTATGATAAGTAAAAATCTGAAAATCATAATGTAGGAAATAATTTTTAAAATGGACTAGAACTTCAGAATACAGAAAACATAGCATTAATTGAGAGAATCTGCAGGCTGTCTCCAGGAAAACAAAACCAAAACCTGCTCTTCAAACTCTAAGATGCAAAGTGGTCAAATTCAATGGTTTCAATAGCAACAAATTCTGAAAGAGGCTAGGAAAAAGATATCTAATTAACTATAAAGGAAAGGAAACAAATAGCACAAAATAGTTCCACAGCACAGAGAAATCACAGAAAGGAGTGGAATAGTAAATCCTGACAAAGCAAAGGTGTCCAATTTTTTATCCTAAATGATATACTATACTCTACAAACTTGAACTTAACAGTTAACCTAACCCAGTTTTTAGCCCCTTGCCACCCACCCCCACACCTAGTTCCTTCCCTCTGAGACTCTGAGATTATCCTCCAATTTATCCAGTATATATTTTGTTTGTATGTAGCTGTTCATATTAGAATGTGAGTTCCTGGAGGGCAACACATATCTCCAGCATTTAGCACACCGTCTGGCACATAGTAAATGCTTAATAAATGTTTGTTGATTGATTTATGGGAACAAACTTATCTAAGAAAAATCAGATCTATAAAATATCATCAAAATGTCATAGAGAAATTGGAAACGTATTTTCAGCTCCATTTGAAAGAATGTAGAGAGAAAAAGGAGAGGAAGACCCTGGTTGCTTTCCCAGATTTGCAGGGAGAGACCATTCAGTTCATTCAGAACCAATATCTCTTTCCATTCATTCACTTGTTCTATTTTCTTATCTGTTCATCAGGCACTTCCCTGTTCATCAGGGAAAGTGAAGTATTTCTGAATTGCTTCTTCTCTTCTGAAGTCAGGAAGATGAGTCTTCCAACCTCTGGGCCTGACATTCTATCTCTTGTGTCACCTAGCTGCCCATGAAAATCAATACAGTGAAACAAAAAAAAAACCCCACAAAACAGAAAAAAGGATAAATACTAAATCTTCAAAAAGATCATAAAACTCTCTTAACAAATACTACAAGAGAAAAGTAAATGAACCAACCTTGAACAATACAAAAATATACAATATTTCATTAGCCAGGAAGATAAGCCCAAATTACAAACCTTCTATTTCTCATCATGGAGAAAACCCTGAGAGGACTGATTACAACAGAATCAAAGTCTCCTGTTATTCTGTGAAATAATGATCAGAGAATAGCATTTCAAAATATATTGTAAAGGAAAAGAATAAAGAGATCAAAGCTAAGAAGAACTTTTAAGAATAAGATGTGGTAAAAAGATAATTAACAAATATAAGAAATTTCAAGGACAGAAATGAAGATTTTGAAAGAACTTCATAATTGAGAAAGGGTAGGGATGAAAGGAAGGACGTAAGGAAGAAAGGAGAGAAGAAGGGAAGGAGGGAAGGAAGGAAGGGCCATCAACAATTTAGGCAAATCTCAAAACTAGAGCTAGCATAGACAAACAGGAGTTAGGGAGGGTGGGAAGAAAGAGAGCCTGCAGAGACAAGAGTTGCATCAAAATAGTCGAAGCAAAACTATCACAGGGCTAAAGCATTGACTTGAGAGGAAGATAATTTTTTAAATTAAAAAAAATACTAAGAAAATAAATAGAAGGGGGGAAAAGCTTAACTATCATTACTTTAACTGTGAATGGGCTAAACATGTTGACCTTACATTATTAGGTATATACCCCAAAAAGACCAAAGAAATAAAAAAAGAAATCATATATTTTTTTAAAATGCTCTTTTTGAGCTGGGTAAGAATGGAAACTAAAAGGGTTCTCATCAATTGAGGGATGGCTAAAAACATTATGTTATATAATTATATTAGAATACTATTTTCCTTTAAGAAATAATGAAAGGGAAGATTTGAGAAAAATCTGAGAGGACTTATCTGAACTGGTGAAGAGAGAAGGGAGCAGAATTAGGAGAACAATTTACACAATCACAACATTGTAAAGACAAACAACTTGGAATGAATGAATTCTTATCATTACAATGACCATATACAGTGTCAGAGGAAAGATGATGAAGAACAATATTTCTCTCCTGACAGAGAGGCAATCGATTTATGGTGAAGCATATAATACAATGAAGCATACGATTTTTGGATATGGCCAATGTAAGAATTTGTTTTACTTTAGTCTGCCCATAAGTTACAGGGATTTTGCTTTTCTTTCTTTTTCCCTTTCATTCCTTCTTTCTCTTGTTGGGGAGGAGAGGATTGGAAGGGAGAAGAAATGAGATGGAGAGAAAATTAGCTTTTGTCAATTGAAAAAATAAAATTGAACTTAAAAACACATGGAAAAATTATGAAACTTAATAAAAAGTACAGTACCTCATCTCTTTTTCCAGTAGCCTTCTGTAAATCTGACAGAGATTTGCTCTTTTTGACTCGTAGCTTTGACTGTAAACATGTAAAAGGAAAAAAAATTAGCTGACTGATAAAACTGAATCTCACATCTTACTTGATACTTAACAAGGACTGAACCTGTCATTTCATTGATATAAGGAAAACCCTGGTGAGGAAACTCTCTCTACTAAAACAAGTTAACTTCTTCTCTGTAATTTAAAATCTTAGAAAGTTGCCTAGAATACTGAGAGATGAAATGACTTGCCCAGGGTGGTCACACAGTCAAAATATTTTGGTGACAGAACTTGAACCCAGTTTTTCTCGACTCCAAGGCCAGCTCTATATTTTCTATACCACAGCTACCTCTTATATACTTAATATATAGATTCTAAATACAAATAGAATATTTAATAATAATAATAGTTAATATTTATATAGGGCCTACTATGTTCCAGACACTGTGCTAAGTAGTCTACAAATATTATCTTGTAATATTTTCCAGAACATACTTCTTGTGGATGATCTCAAATGGCATTATAAAAATATTAGCTTATTCAGAAAAATACCTGCTAAAAAATCATCAAAATATTTCATTTACTTAAGAAACAAATTATTGTTAATTTCTAGGTCCTATGGAGGGAAAAATGTTTCATAGTATAAAAATATTAGACCAACAAGGGCAGCACTAATCCAAACTAAGATTTAGAATGTTAAAATTAAGATGTAAAATTTAACTGTAACTCAGATATACACAATAAATTATTCAAACAAAAGTTCTCAAATTATATAAAAATGTTCATTCTAAATGCTGGTAATGTAAGTAAAGGGGAGGGAAGTCAGCAGTTATACAGAATTGAAGGAAGAGAGGATGGCTTATGATAGTACTTCAAGATCAGGTCATTGCCACTAAAAATGAGAGAACGTGTACTGATACAGATTACGCAAATAACAACTGGAAACTAAACAGCATAACACTAAAGGCTGCAAAATGTTAGCATCTACTGGATATTTAGAAAGACACAATCAGGTGGTTATAATTATATAATAGAAGCTATTCTTTCTGAACTGACAGATGACAAATCCTCATACTACAAATACAACCCTCTAAATTTCCTTGAGAATTCAACAAACTGTGGCACAAATAGAGCATCATTATAGAAGGAATTGTTTCTCACAACTGTCTGAATATGTTATGTTTAACAACTTTGTTTTGCTTTGTCTTTGTATGTTGTAAGTTTTTGCTGCTGTTGCTGTTTTGTTGTTTTGGTCAAACTTGTGATTTCAATAGCGTAGGAAGATAAGAGAAATGCTTTGAGCACTGAGAGATCCAGTGGTCCCACAGATAGTATGTATCAGAGGCAGGATCTGAAACAAAGCTATTTTTTTCTGAACTAACAGATGATAAATTTCCATACAAATCACTGTTTCCTTGAGAATTCAACAAACTGTGGCACAATTACAGCATCATTACAGAAGGAATTGTTTCAAGTAAATGCTAGTATTATCCTAATTTTACAGATGAGAAAAATGAGGCTGAGAGGATTTGCCCAGGGTCACACAGCTAGTAAGTATCTGAGGTAGGATTGGGATTTTGGTCTTCCTAACTCCAAGTTCAGCATGCTATCCATTAAACCACTAAGCTTCAGTCTTCTGAAGTTATGCTTGATCATTGTGTTGATTAAAGTTCTTAAGTCTTTCACAGTCATTTTCCTTTACAGTTTTGTAGTCAACGTATATAAATTGTCCTGGTTCTGCCTGGTTCACAGCTCCAACTATGTGTAAACTAGGTTTCAAACCAATCTATGAGCATTTTGCATGCTGCATATGCATGATTCCAAATTGGTGGAGAGAATGCTGAGTGATATTATATGTGAGGGTTTGAATTGGTATGAGAAATTCGAAAAGAAAAATAACATTCTTTATTCCTTCTTTAAGAGACATATCTATGGTTCCAGACTCTCTCAGGGATTATGTCCAGACTATGTCTCTGATTTTCAGCTTGTCTTCCTTGAGACTTCAAGAAATATCTAATTTAGTGAAATCAAGGCCCCTCTCTTGGCTGAGCTGATATCTCATCTCTTTCTGAGCTAAAGAGCTCATTCACTTTGTGTATTTTCTGATATATTCTAATTTGTATAACTTCTCTGATTTCTATTTGTTATTTGCTTGGATAATGGGTTTACTCACTATTCACTAATTATACTGGTCTTTTGTATAACTATATTTGGTGGAAAGAAACAGAGCCCGCAAATATAAGATTGAGGTAACCCTTTCCTCTTAGAGTGATCAGGGGGTTAGCTTTTTGTTATGAACTAATAGTGCCCTGGTCCAACAATATTTAGTAGGAGCAAATAGATATAATTCCAGTCCAGTGGCACTCGCAGAGACTGGAGACCAGAGTGACCCATGTAAAGGTTTCCCTCCACTCCCATTCCCAAGTCAGGAATCATAGTATCCCTTGGAGAGGGGTAGATTCCAGAAATATCTATCAATGCCTATCAATGAGCTGCATTTAGATGTGGCCATATGTGGGATATAAATACCTGAAGAGTCAGCACACACTTTACAATTGCATTAGTTTGACTCTCTTCCCACAGCTCCTTTGACTTTTTCATTTTCAATTTTTTGGTAATTTTTGCCAATCTTATGGGTGTGATGTGGAATCTCAGAGTGTTAATTTGCATTTTTCTTATTAGCGATTGGCAGATTTTTACCATACAGTTGTAGAGAGCTTGCCTTTCTTTTTTTTTTGAAAACTACTTATTCATATCACTTGATCATTTTTCCATTAAGGAAGAGACTCTTATTCTTACATATGTGTACCAATTCTCTATATGTCTTGGATATTGAGCATTTATCAGAGAAACTTTCTATAAAGATAAGTTTTCCAGTGTACTATCCCTTTACTTTCCCTTCCAGTTGATTCCCTTCATTTATTTTATTGCAAAAACTTTTCAATTCTGTAATCAACATTGTCCATTTTATGCCAGGTGATCTCTCCATCCTTTGTTTGATCCAGTACTCTTTCCCTATCTCCTTCCATGCTTTTCTAATTTGTTAATGACATGATTTTTATATATTGGTAATGCATCCATTTTTATTATATTGGAATGGTTCAAACACATGCAACTAATATCTCTCCAATTATTTAGAAGTACCTTTTTTAATGTAGTGTTTTATAATGCATTTGTATCATTCCTGGGTTGGTAGCTAGACTTCCAATATTAATAAGGTCACTAGTTATTGAAAATGGAATTGCTTTTTAAAATCTCTGTCTTCTGGAGTTTCTAGGTAATATATAGAAGCTCATGGCTTTTTGTAGGTTTATTTTAAATTCTGTTACTTTCTCAAGTCAATGTTTTCAATTAATTTTTTGGTTGACTCTCAGGTTCTCTAGTTAAATCATCAGATTATCTGCAAAAAAAAACAAAAACAAAAACAAAAAGAATAATTGTATTTCCTCTGTGCCTGTGCTTATTTGCCCAATTTGTTTTTCTGGTTTTATTGCTATAGCTAGAATTCTAAAACTATATTAAATAACAGTGATGAAAAGGGACATCTTTGCCTTACTTCTGATCTTATTGAAAGACTTCTAGAGTTTCTTCATTGAAGAGAACATACATTCTTGGTTTTAGATGAATACTATCTATCATATTAAACAATACCATACCTATTCCAATGCTTTTAAAGTTTTTCTAACATAAAAGAGTGTTGTGTTTTGTTAAAAAAAACTTTTCCTGCAATTATTGACCTACTTAAAGTTAATAGTTATAGATTTTTGTTGTTTGTTATTAATATGGTGTATTATGTTTATAGTATTACCCACATTGAACCAATTCTGCATACCCAGTAAAGAATTAACCTAGTAATAATGAATAGTTGTTTAAAAATATGAGGAGGTTGCCACTTGACTAATATTTAGTCAAATATTATTGTATTAGTTATTATCTCTAGAAATATTGGTCTATAGTTTTCCTTCTCTGTTTTGACTTTTCCTGGTTTAGATATCAAGATGATATTTGGTTCATAGTTTTATAGAATCCTTTCCCCATTTTTGCAAGCAATTTACATAGTGCTGGAAGTAATTTTACTTTGAATATTTGGTAGAAATTACTTATAAATTAATCTGGTCCTAGGATATTTTTCTCTGGGAGTATCTTTATGGCTTGTTCAATTATCTTTTTCTGAGATTGCCATTTGGTGCAAAAATATTAAGCACTGATTTAATTTCATTATCTATTATGCTTTTAAGTATATTCTATTTATATTTTAACAATGTCTATTTTTACAGTTGTTTCTCCTGCTTTTTTTTGCATTTGCCTAAAGAGGAATAGATTTCATTCCAGCCTCTCATTCTAATTCTTTGAGAATCTTTGTTTTGAGTACATTTCTGATAAACATATTGTAGAAAAGGAAGCAGAGAAGCAGAAACAATCTGATTCACACTAGTAATATACAATTGAAGCATAGATAGAATGCTGGACCTGGAATAAGGATGTCTGGAGTTCAAAGATGGCCTTAGATACTTACTAGTTGGGCGACCCTAGGCAAGTCACTTAATCTCTCTCTCTGCCTATGTTTTCTCAGCTGTAAAATGGTGTAATAATAGCACTACATTGAAAGGTTGTTGTGAGGGTCAAATGAGAAAATATTTCTTTGTAAAGCATTTGGCACAATGCCTGGCACACAGTAGGTGCTATATAAATGCTTATTCTCTTCCCTTCTTTCTGTTCCTTTGCCCTAACTTGTCAAGATCACAAACTGTGGTTCTTTTGTTTTTTCTCTCTTTATTATCCCCCTTTTATT
Organism: Vombatus ursinus; assembly: GCF_900497805.2. Classification (NCBI taxonomy): domain Eukaryota; kingdom Metazoa; phylum Chordata; class Mammalia; order Diprotodontia; family Vombatidae; genus Vombatus; species Vombatus ursinus. Next base: position 466,356 of record NW_020955184.1, read on the forward strand.
GATTGAGTCTCTGAATTTTAAGTTTATCGTGGTTGTGAATATCTCCTCCATGACTCTACCCTGCTGTTTGTGTGTGTGTGTGTGTGTGTGTGTGTGTGTCTGTGTGTGTATGAGACCTTCCTTTAGCTGACTCAGATAGGAGTGAGGTTCTTAGATGCCCATTCCTCCATTCCCTCCATGTTTATATACTCTTTATTTCAAGCACCTCATTTATGTGAAATGTTAAGTTCTTCCACCTTCTTCCCTAGTGTTTTCCTTTTTCCATACTTTATTTCGTTAGAACAACAAACTTGAACAAAATCATACCTACATCATGTGTTTGTCTTTTTTAAACTCTCTCTGACCTTTGAAGATAATAGGAGTCTGAAGGAATAACTTCTCTTTTCATTTGTAGATCTGACCAAGGCCTTTGATACTGTCAGTCATGAGGGCTTATGGCAAATTATGTCAAAATTTGGTGGCCTGGAGAAGTTCATCAGCATTGTACGACAATTTTATGATGGCATGCTTGCCAGGTTCTGGATAATGGACAATGCTCTCCTGCTTTCCCAGTCATCAGTGGAGTGAAACAAGGTTGTGTGCTTGCTCCCATGCTTTTTATCATGATGTTTTCAGTCATTTTATCAAATGCTTTCAATGAGGATGAACATGGCACCAAGGTTAGCTAACACACTGATGGTATATTCTTCAACTTGAAAAGGCTACAAACCGAGACCAAAGTGGAGGGAGTGTTGGTGCATAATTTTCTGTTTGCTGACGATTGTGCACTCAGTGTAACCGCTGAAGCTGAGATGCAACAATGTATGAATCTGCTCTGCTGCTTGTGCTAATTTTGGCCTAACAATTAACACCAAGAAAACACAGGTGCTCCATCAGCCACCATCACACCACCCACACATGGAACTATTGGTTACAACAAATGGAGAAGTTCTGGACACTGTGGATAAGTTCATTTGGTAGTGTACTTTCCAGGGATGCACACATAGATGATGTTGATGCATGCATTGCTAGAGCTAGCTCAGTGTTTGGGAGGCTCTGAAGGAAAGTATGGGAGAGGGGCAGCTAGGTGGTGCAGTGGATAGAGCACCGGTCCTGAAGTCAGGAGGACCTGAGTTCAAATCTGGTCTCAGACCAAACACTTGACACTTATGAGCTGTGTGACCCTGGACAAGTCACTTAACCCCAATTGCCAAAAAAAAAAAAAGTATGGGAGAGAAGAGGTATTAGACTGACTACCAAACTGAAGGTCTACAGAGCTGTTGTGCTGACCTCATTGTTGTATGCCTGTGAAACCTGGATTGTATACCAGTGCCATGCCAGGAAACTGAATTGCTTTCATTTGAATTGTCTTAGGAAGATTCTGAAGATCACCTGGCAGGATAAAACACCAGACACTGAGGTCCTTTCTTGAACTAAACTGCCAACCATTCAAACTCTGCTTTAGAGAGCACAACTCTTATGGGCTGGCCGTGTTGTTCGAATGCAAAACGTACGCTTGCCAAAAAGACTATGGTCTCTCTTAAGAACTTTGGAATTGACTGTCTGACATGGGAGATCCTGGCACAGGACTGCTCAGCATGGCATGTTCACATCAGAAAAGGTGCTTTTAGTTTGGGGCTTCTTTAATGGAGCAATCAGTAAATTCAATTTCCATTTTGCCCTATGGTTCACGAGCAGTTTTTAAAAAGGATTTTTAACGAAAATGTCCAGAAGAGACATGAGCATGCATAGCCTTGGGAACTTAATGAATAGTGGTTCTAGGCAATAGCTCACTGATCAAAGGTCATAGATGCACTTCCGGGGTAAGGGCTGCTAGGAGGTGAAAAAGTCTAGAGAATCAGGAGAGAAGGTGGGAAAGAAGTAGAGATAAGATACGATCTTTTAATTTTTCAGTCTTTTTACATTGTTCTAATATTTCTTGTCTCATAGAATCATTGAGTTCTATTTGCCCCTATTCTATTTTTTATGGAGTCCTATATTTGGAAAAGGTTTCCCACCTTCTGTTCTAAGCTATTTATTCTCATTTCAATTTTCTTCCCTAACTTATTTCGTTTTTTATCTCTCTGCATTTATTTTTACTATTCTTTTAGTCTTTATGATCAAACCATTTTCCCCCCCTCCAGGCTTCTATTTGTTGTGGAACCACACTTTTCTCTTGGATTTATCTCTTTGGCTTCTCTTATCTCATATCATCTCTTCATTGTGTTTGATATTTTATTGTTTATTCACATTTTCAGTTTCAGTTCTTGGTTTCCAATTTTATTTTCAGATCAGTCCCCTCTAGTATTCTTAGATGAGTTAGATAGTCTTTGGTTCTGGAGAGAACAGAAGAATTTACTTCTGTTTCTTTTCAGTTTTTTTTTTAATTCTGGGGTCTTTTCCAGACATTTTATGGAGTTTCTATGAAAAATATAGACTACTGTATGATCTATAACATTACCATATTAACAGAAAGACAAAGAACAATGTATTTGATAGCTATTGCCATAATAAAGTCTCAATCTCCAACTACAAGGAATAAAAAGCTTTCAAAATGTAGAAAACTACTAGAAGAAATTAAGACCATGTGGAAACAGAATGAGGCAATCCCTGTAATCTTTTCTGTTGCTGAAGTTGTCCTGAGGATGACTTGAGTAAATCTACTGAAGATGAGCCTATATGCCAATACTCATTCAATTATCTTCTACATTTACATAATAGTCCACAAAATGTTAAATGTTAAAGAATAATAACAGGATAGTGACTCACCTTATACCCTTACTTTCTGAATTCCATCAAGAAAGGTGAGAATGAGATAATGCTAATAATAGTCAAATTAATAAAAGTAATAATAATAACTGTCACTTAAATAGCTTAAGATTTAATAGCACCAACCAACAGTTTCTGGAAAATGTAGACAATCTATTTTGAATAACAAGGAATTACATTTCATGTGAAATATTTTTACAAATTATTTGAATAATTTGCTTTCTTAAATTATACATACCAGTACAGACTTTTTCTCTTTTTCCTTTGTGGAAATACTCTCTTGACTCTCAGAAAACTGCTTTTCTACCACATATTTAAATGTACAACTACTCTGTGATAAAGAGAAAAGGTGATTAACTTATTTTATGGTTCATTATAAAACTCTTCTGATTCAGATTATTTTAATAACTGAGTTCATTATTTCTTCATTTTAATAATTCAAAATTATCGGGAAAACACGACTCCTAGTTTAACAGGACACAATCACAATCAAAAGTCAAGGAACAGAAAATATAAATAAGTAAGCTGAAATGGCAAAGTTTTTATGCATTTGGGAAGAAGGAATGGAAAGAGGAAGGGTAATGATGTGGTGTTACATGTGTAAATAATTAACGAAATAACATTTTCTAAGTAGAAAAACTACCTTAGAATAACAGATTTAACTTTTTTATAGAAAGGGGAAAAGTTCTCTATGAAAGGAGAAGTTTTATTTAGAGTAAGGAAATAGTTATTGGGTGGAGAGATCTGAATTTGCCTACAGTATTTATATTCTTCCTTGATATATAATTTTCTGCCTATAATTTCCCACTTATAATGATCTTCCAAATTCAGTTGCCTTTCAAATTTCAAACTTCTTTTTAAGTGGTTCCTTATAATTATACTTAAGCTTTGATATTGATTTTTTTTGACTTTTCATCAAAGACTGCAATTTCCTGAAAATTTCTTTGCAATTTTCAAAGATAATCCAAACTTCTACATGCTTCTCTTCTCCTTCCTACAGAGGAGACAAGCTATATAAACATGAAAGAACATTAACTAAGGAGATGGGAGATATAGTCCTAATCTTTGGATTTTTCCTCTTTTTATATTTCTCTGGTTTCTTAACAGTTTAACTGTGGGAAACCAAACAGAACTCCAAATTTGAGTCTCCCCCAATCTCTGCCTGTCGCATCCTGTAAGCCAGAGGATGTGACCTCCTCCACGTATTTCTCTTTAGTCCCCAGTAATGTTTGCTGAATAAGTGTTTGCTGAATTAATGAATCTGTGAGGTATTAATATCTTCTTTATTACTTTCTAAAATAAAACATAAAACACCTTTTTAAGATAAGCTAATCAAGACCAGATATGTATGACCAATCTGAACATGGTTTTCTATTTTTAAATTTTCTTACAAGTTATTTTGATAATTTTATCTGTTAGATAATCATAACATAATTACCACAAAGCAATTCCTTAAGTAGAGATAATTATGAAGATTGTAAGCGTTTAGTCAAGGATGCTTTTAGTAGCAACTTTTTCAATTCACTACTTTAAAACTTCAAGATATATATGCTGATTATATATTTAATTTTCATTAAAGCACTTGCTTAATGTATTTAAATATAAATACTAGTTAAAACCTTGCCTGATGCAACATAGGAAATCTAAATTTAAAAGCTGATTTTAAAAATCAACTGAAGATAACAAAAGTTAAGGCTATTTGGGAGTTGGATTTCTGTCTCTTCCAAACCATACCAAAATTTGGTATGGTATTAGGAATCTAGGCCTGTTTTATTTTGTTGTGCTTTCAGAGAGCTTAACATTACTTCAAAGGCAGACTAGCTATCACTATCCTGTAGAAAGTATAGAGAAATAGGTTTCCATGGAAAAGTATGCCATCTCTAGGTAGATGAATGAAAAACACCTTCTCAACATGCAGTACTTGTTTACAAAATGTTCTAATCATAACATCCTCTACCCAGCTATACCTTTTTTAATCTCCTAATGTTATACTATTCTCTCTCAGCATTGTAACTATTCTCTATTTCTCTTTCAATTCTGTAGTATCTTTAATTTATCCTTTGTCTTCTCAATCCAGTATGCATTGACTCACCATGATTAGAGAATATATTCAGCCTTGAAGACTATGAAACTTTCTTACATATCTACGGTCTTGTTCTTGCACTGCCCAAGTAATAAAACATATTGGTTCAGTCAGAAATTCAGAATACTCAATCAATTCAGCAATGACTATTCCTGTAATTTCTGCTACATTCCTGATCAATGTTAGTTGAATTTATATTGAATATTAATTATCAATTAAATATTGCTTAATTGATCATGTTTCAATAATCTATTGATAAGATTATAAGAGTGAATGGGCTGGCCAGATGATGTCCACTCATTTATATGCAATGTAATCATGTAAGATATTCCCAAATATTATCTTTGGTCACAAAGTTATAAATAGATATCATGTCAATTTCATCAATGTCCATTCTTTTCCTGTACTGATATGTCTCAGGAGCAAAATATTACTACATAACAGGAAGGAGTATGCAGTTTTCTCATAAGGCTTCCCCAAACCTCTTAAACTTTTAATCTTGAAAATGTAGGATTATCAGAAATAGAAATAATCCCTAAATGACACTTAAAGGCAAACTGAATCTTTTTCTCTTAGTTTATTAGGGACTTCCATTTGAGTAGCCATGTGACAAATTTTTACCTTTTCTTCTATAATAGTCATTTAAAATTTATTATAGAACTTCAAATAATTAAACACTGAATAGTAGCTGGCCTAAATTTTAACAAGTTCCCTTTTAGATGTAATTTGTAGGTTGTCTCTATTATACACACAAATAAAATAATTAAAGTTTAAAAGTACACAGGATTTTATGAGGACCATTTTAGGATATATCTTAGGAAAACCACTCAAAATGGTTGATTCTTTTTGAACCACATGCCAAAAAAGTATTCTTTCCATAAAAACCCTAAAGTCTTTATCATAGTAGTTTAGATAAGATAATAACAGATAAAATATCCACATTCAAGAGCTACAGCTTTTTTAAAAAAATCATCAATTGTCACAGTTCCCTAGCTTATACTTCTTAATTGTGATAGACTGTTGTTTTTTATTTGTTGATTTACAATAAAACCATCTAGAAACAAGACAAAGTTCGTATTCAGCTATGATGTTTTAACACATGTGGGATATAGATACTTTTTATTCTATTCATTAACATGGGATATGCTTTCGAAGCAGCAAGGAAATTTATTTAGTATATTACCTCATATTGTGGATATAAGGTTTGCCTTATGAGAGATATTGGAGCAGAGAATTTTGGGGGAGCTGGAGCGCAAAACATTTTCACAGATCCTGGGTAAATAAACACCTTGGAAATAAAACAAAATACAGTTTAAAACGTATATCTAACAGGCAAACATTTTTGTCCCTATTTCTCCAAGTCACAAAGGGGAAGGGAGGCCAGATTTAACTGATTTCATGATCTCTGAAGGGCCTTTTTAAAAAATATTTATTTATTTTTAGTTTTCCACACTCATATCCATAAGATTTTGAGTTCCAAATTTTCTCCCCACCTCTCCCCTTCCCCCACCCCAAGACGGCATGCAATTTGATATAGGTTCTACATATACATTCATATTAAACCTATTTTAACATTAGTCATATTGTAAAGAAGAATTAGATCCAGTGGAAGAAACCATGAGAAAGAAGAAAAAAACAAAAAAAAAAGAAGAAGAAGAAAAATAGAGAGAGAGCAAATAATATGCTTTGATCTGCATTTAGACTCCATAGTTTTTTTCCTGGATGTGGACAGCATTTTCCACCATGAGTCTTTTGGAGTTGTCTTAGATCCTTGCATTGCTAAGAAGAGAGAAATCTATCAAAGTTAGTCATCACACAATGTAGCTGTTACTGTGTACAGTGTTCTCCTGGGTTTGCTCACTTCACTCACAATCAGTTCATATAAGCCTTTCCAGGTTTTTCTGAAGTCTGTCTGGACCTTTGGGTATGGTTTCAAATTGCTCTCCAGAATGGTTGGATCAGTTCACAACTCCACCAACAATGCATTAGTGTTCCAATTTTCCCACATCTGCTCCAGCATTTATCATTTTCCTGTCTTGTCATGTTGGCCAACCTGATAGGTGTGATGTGGTATCTCAGAGTTGTTTTGATTTGCATTTCTCTAATCAATAGTGATTTAGAGCATTTTTTCATATGACTATAGATAGCTTTAATTTCTTCATCTGAAAATTGCCTGTTCATATCCTTTGACAATTGAACAATTGAGGAATGACTTTGATTCTTATGCATTTGATGCAGTTCTCTATATATTTTAGAAACGAGGCCTTTATCAGAGACACTGATTGTAAAAACTCTTTCCCATTTATCTGCTTCCTTCCTAATCTTGGTTGCATTGGCTTTGTTTGTGCAAAAATTTCAATTTAATGTAATATAATCAAAATTATCCATTTTGCATTTTGCAATGTTCTCCATCTCTTGTTTGGTAATAAATTCTTCAGTTCTCCATAAATCTGACAGGTAAACTATTCCTTGCTCTCCCAATTTGTTTATATTATCAGCCTTTATAGTTAAATTGTGTACTCATTTTTTACTTTATTTTGGTATAAGGTATAAGATGTTGGTCTATGCCTAGTTTCTGCCATACTATTTTCCAGTTTTCCCAGCAGTTTTTGTTAAATAGTGGGTTCTTATCCCACAAGCTAGAGTCTTTGGGTTTATCAAACAGTAGATTACTATAGTCATTGACTACTTTGTCTTGTGTACCTAACCTATTTCACTGCTCCACCACTCTTTCTTAGCCAGTACCAAGTGGTTTTGATGATTGCTGCTTTACAATACAATTTAAGATCTGGTATGGCTAGGCTACCTTCCCTAGCATTTCTTTTCATTAGTTTCCTTGATATTCTGGACCTTTTGTTCTTCCAGATTAATTTTTTTATTATTTTTTGTAGCTCTATCAAATCATTTTTTGGTAGTTTGATTGGAATGGCACCGAATAAATAAATTAATTTAGGTAGAATTGTCATTTTGATTATATTAACTCAGCCTACCCATGAGCAACTGATGTTTTTCCAATTATTTAGATCTGACTTGTGTGAAAAGCATTTTATAATTGTGTTCACATAGTTCCCAGGTTTGTTGCGGCAGGCAGATGCCCAAAATGTTTATAATGTCTACAGTAACTTTATATGGAAATTCTTTTTCTATCTCTTGCTGTTGGGCCTTGTTGGTAACATATAGAAATGCCAATGATTTATGTAGGTTTATTTTATAGCCTGAAACTTTGCTGAAGTTGTTTATTATTTCAAGTAGTTTTTTACTTGATTCTCTAGGATTCTCTAAGTATATCATCATATCATCTGCAAAGACTGATAGCTTTGTTTCTTCTTTGCCTATTCTAATTCCTTCAATTTCTTTTTCTTCTCTTATTGCTAAAGCTAACATTTCTAGTACCATATTGAACAACAGTGGTGATAATGGACATCCTTGTTTCATCCCGATCTTATTGGAAATGCTTCTAGCTTATCCCCATTACATATAATGCTTGCTGATGGTTTTAAGTAGATACTACTTATCATTTTAAGGAAGAATCCATGTATTCCTATGCTCCCTAGTGTTTTTAACAGGAATGGGTGTTGTATTTTGTCAAATACTTTTTCTGCATCCATTGAGATAATCATATGGTTTCTGTTAGTTTTGCTGCTGATATGATCAGTTATGCTGATAGTTTTCCTAATATTGGACCAGTCCTGCATTCCTGGTATAAATCCTACCTGGTCATAGTGTATTATTCTTGTGATAAGTTGCTTTAATCTTTCTGCTAATATTTTATTTGAAATTTTTGCATCTATATTCATTAGAGAAATTGGTCTATAATGTTCTTTTTATGTTTTGACTCTGCCTGGTTTAGGTGTCAGTACCATATTGGTACCATAAAAAGAATTTGGTAGAACTCTTTCCTTGCCTATTTTCCCAAATAGTCTATATAGTATTGGAATTAATTGTTGTTTAAATGTATGATAGAATTAGCTTGTAAATCCATTTGGCACTGGAGATTTTTTCTTAGGGAGTTCATTGATGGTTTATTCAATTCCTTTTCCTAAAATGGAGTTATTTAAGTATTTTATTTCCTCTTCTGTTAATCTGGGCAATTTATACTTTTGTAAATATTCACCCATTTCACTAATATTGTCAAATTTATTGGCATACAGTTGGGCAAAATAGGTCCTAATTATTCTTTTAATTTCCTCTTCACTGGTGATGAATTTACCCTTTTCATTTTTGATACTGGTAATTTGGTTTTCTTCTTCCTTTTTTTCAATCAAATTAACCAAAGGTTTATCTATTTATTGTTTTTTTCCCATAAAACCAGCTCTTAGTTTTCTTTATTAGTTCAATCATTTTCTTAATTTCAATTTTATTAATTTTGCCTTTGGTTTTCAGTATTTCTAATTTGGTATTTAATTGGGGATTTTTAATTTGTTTTTTTTTTCTAGCTTTTTTAGTTGCATGCCAAATTCATTGATCGCCTCTTTCTCTATTTTATTCATGTAAGCATTTAGAGATAGAAAACCTCACCTAAGAACTGCTTTTGCTGCATCCCATAAGTTTTGATATGTTGTCTCATTATTGTCATTGTCTTGAATGAAGTTATTGATTGTTTCTATGATTTGTTGTTTGACCCATTCATTCTTTAGGGTTAGATTATTTAGCTTCCAATTAATTTTTAGTCTATCTTTCCATGGCCCTTTATTACGTATAATTTTTATTGCATCATGATCTGAAAAAGATGCATTTAATATTTCTGCTTTTCTATATTGGATTGTGAGGTTTTTATGCCCTAGTACATGGTCAATTTTTGTGTAGGTGCCATGTACCACTGAAAAAAAGGTATATTCCTTTCTATCCCCATTCAGTTTTCTCCAGAGGTCTACCATATCTAATTTTTCTAAAATTCTAGTCACCTCCTTAACTTCTTTCTTGTTTATTTTGTGGTTAGATTTATCTAGTTCAGAGAGGGGGAGGTTGAGGTCCCCCACTAATATAGTTTTGCTGACTATTTCTTCCTGTAACTCCCTGAATTTCTCCAAGAATTTGGATGCTATACCACTTGGTGCATATATGTTTAGTAATGATATTACTTCATTGTCTATCATGCCATTTAGCAGGCACCTTATCTCTTTTATTGAGCTCTATTTTTGCTTTTGCTTTGTCTGAGATCAGGATTGCTACCCCCGCTTTTTTTTACTTCAGCTGAAGCATAATATATTCTACTCCAGCCTTTTAACTTTACCCTGTGTGTATCCCTCTGTTTCAAATGTGTTACTTGTAAACAACATATTGTAGGATTATGATTTTTAATCCATTCTGCTATCTACTTCTGTTTTATGAGAGAGCTCATCCCATTCACACATTCACAGTTATGACTACTATCTCTCTCCATCCTATTCCCCACCCCCTTATTTATGTTTTTCTTTCTCCTTTCTTCCTTTCCCTCCTCATTAGCATTTTGCTTTAGACCACTGCCTCCCTCAATCTGCCCTCCCTATCACCTCCTCCCTTTTCTTTCCCCTTTCCCCTCCTACGGCCTGTAAGGCAAATTACCAGTATCAAAAATGAAAAGGGTACATTCATCACCAGTGAAGAGGAAATTAAAAGAATAATTAGGACCTATTTTGCCCAACTGTATGCCAATAAATTTGACAATATTAGTGAAATGGATGAATATTTACAAAAGCCAAGCCAAATGTGATAAGAGTAAGGTTCAAACAATGCTCATCTCCCTCCCTTCTTTTCCTCTACTGTAATATGTCTTTGTGCCTCTTCATGTAATGTAATTTACCCTTTTCTGCCTCCTCCTTTCCTCTTCTCCCACTACAATCCCTTTCTACCACTTAATTAGATTTTTTTATCATCACATCACAACTTATACCCACACCCTCTGTCTATGTATATCCCTTCTAAATGTCATAATAAAGATACAGTTCTCAAGAGTTACAAGTATCATCTTCCCATGTAGGGATGTAAACAGTTTGCCTTTATTAATAACATAGTGTTGTTTTTTTTCTGTCCTGTTTACCTTTTTATGTCTCTCTTGAATCTTTTATTTGAAGATCAAATTTTCTATTGAGCTCTGGTCTTTTCATCAGGAAGGTTTGGAAGTCACCTATTTCATTGAATATCCATCTCTTCCCCTGAAAGATTATGCTCATTTTCACTGGGTAGTTGATCCTTGGTTGTAATCCAAGCTCCTTTGCCTTATGGAATATTGTATTCTACACCAATTCTATTTTTTAATGAATTGTTCTCTTCAGTTAGCTTTTGTACCTCCTTTTCCATTTGCCCAATTCTACTTTTTAAGGAGCTGTTTTCTTCAGTGTACTTTGGTTTTTTTTTTTCCATTTTGTCAATTGTATTTTAAAGGAATTGTTCAATTTTTCTTTTACCTCTCTTATTTAACTTTTAAAATCCTTCTTTAGCTCTTCCAAGAACGCTTTTTGAGCTTGAGACCAGTTCATATTCCCTTTTGAGGTTTTGGATGTGGGCATGTTGACAATGTTGTCCTCTCCTGAATTTGTTTTTTGATCTTCCCTGTCACCAAAATATTTCTCTATGGTCTTTGTTTTTCTGTGTTGCTTTTTGTTCATGTTTTTTCCCCTTTTTTCTGGCTTTTAAAGTTGATCTCTGCTTATGGGGCACAGGGGGCACTGTCCCACTCTTCTTGTGCTGGGGGTTAGGGGCCTGGTTACAGGTTTTGTGTCCTGAGGCCTCAGGTATTGGCAACTGGAGGCTGTAGGGGTCTGGTAGCTTACCTAGTACTGAGCTGGAGCTGGTGGTGGCAGCTGAGGTGTGTGTTGGTGCTTGCCTGATCCACCACCCTCGGGCTCAGGATCTCCCACTGGTGTGCTGAGGTGGGGCTTGCCACTGGCTTGCTAGGATGCCTCCCATCCTGTATTGGTCCCCTTCAGCCACAGCAAGAGGTCCCTTTCCCATTAATCCCCCTAGTCTCCTGAGCTAAAAGACTGCTGTACCTCATCTTTCTGCTGGCTCCACTATTCCAGGATTTTTCCTAGGGCAATATTCTCTGAGTTTTTCAAGGTCAATATAAAGGAGGGTGAAAATGACTTACTGCTTACTCCACCATCTTGGCTCCTGGAAATCGAAATAGGTGACTTTCAAACATTCAGTCTGTAGGCTGATAGCTCCAGGAGTAGCCCCTGCTGCTGCCGGTGCTGCTGCCATTGCTGATTCAGTCACGCCCTAGGCCTGCTCCTGGTTTGTTAGGGCCAGGGCTATACTGGCACAGCCTGTGCTGAACTGCACTTTCTCTCACCCAGTTCCAACAGACCCCCTCCTGCTGACTTTCTAAGTTGTCTTTGCTGTCTGTGGGTTGAGAAGTCTGGAAACCTGCCACTGCTGCCAGTGATTCAGCCCTCCAAGGCCCCCTCTGGCTTTGCTGGGGCTGGGTCTGAGCTGGTAGCTTGAGTCAGACTGTGCTCCTCTCTCAGCCTGGTACAACAGATCTTTCCTGTCGACCTTCCAGGTTGCTTTGGGCTGGAAATCTGCCTCACTCTGTCTCTTTGTGGGTGCTGCCACTCTAGAATTTGTTCAGAGTCACTTTTTAAAGGTATTTGAAGGGGTTTGAGGGAGAGCTCAGGTTGAGTCCCTGCTTTCACTCTGCCATCTTGACTCTGCTCCCCACCTCCCCCCAAAGAGCCTTTTTAAGGACTCAAACCTATGTGAGAACACCAAGTATCATTCACTTATTTCTGCTGGTCAGTTTGCAAAGGTCTTAAGTTTATCAGTTCCAAGGAGCCAGGTATAGACATGTAGGTGGTTTCACACCGTAGGTTGGTTCCCTCTGTGACCCAAGAAGGCCGGGGTATACCCCCAGTTTGCTTTCACAAGTAAACAAGCCAAATGCCATGTGCTTCAAACTCCATGGAAAACAAATCCCAAGGAGTTAAAATTCACCCAGATACAAGGACCAAGAAGGACAGAGTCCCAAAACCAGGAACTTCCACCAAGCTGTGCCCCTGTCTCAGTGGGTCTAGCTAGAATAATTATTCTGGTTTTTCCAGAACAAAGCATGATAGGATAATATTCACTAACATCCAACCTAACCCTCATTTGGCCCTACTCCTACAAAAACCCTACTCCTAAGGAGCAATGGTGAAGTTTAATTCAGAATAGCTGGCTATGGTTCATTGTTGCACCTTTGTCCCAGAATTTTATTTCTATACACAAAGGGTGTTCCCAACCTGTCCAAGGGTGTTACCACAGAGTAGCAGCTTCTGCCCCATAGTAGACCTCCCCTACCCTCTACCCTCTTCACTGCTGTTGAGATTACAATTGTTTATTCTTCCATTCTGTAAGAACTCCACTCTCTTTGGGGAGGAAATAAAATATTAAACTTAAAAAAAAAGAACTCCACTCTCTTCTCCCCTTCCTTTTCCCCCTGCCTTGAGAAACCATTCCCCTTCATTCTGTGTTAAGGACAGGGGCCACCTGACTTCTGTCTGCTATTAACTCTTCTCAATCACTAATATCAACCAGCTAAAAAACATCAATTATCTAATTATTATCTAATCTATAATTATCTAATCTATAATCTAATCTGAATCTATAATAATCTAATAATTATTATTAAGAACATTAGTATCTAACATCTAGATGAAGACTGAAGTGTTTGGTGAAGAATCCACACATTTTCAAAGAGTTTGTATATGTTCAGTGAATATATACAAACTCTTGGATATTTGATTGAATTTTAAAATTTCCATTGGAATGTTTGATATCATGTAGATATAACATATGGTTGTACCTGCATTGTCATAGAAAAGCATATTAAATGCAAAACATTTAAAATTCCAATTTCTGGGCAGAACAGAAAATTTTCATAAATGGTAGTAACCATAGTTGATTTTTGTCAAGGAAGACACTGTATTATAGAATGCTTTTATAAATAATAATATTAGATATTTCCAATATTAAGCAAATCCAGTCCATCCCACCGAAATGTTTCTTCTACTAAAAAAAATTAGTTTAGTAATTTTTAGAGCAGACCATTTAGTTCTACATATATTATTCTTGCTTTAACAAATGAGTACTAACAGTGGTGTTGCCTGGTATGCTACAATTACACAAGGTTCCAGGCAAAAGCAAAAAAATACAAATTATGAACTAGGACATAATCTAAAAAACTTTATGCAGGCTATCTCTGTGTTTTTGGGTAAGAGCATACCTAAATTATCTCATACAGATACTATCTGTCTGATCCCTAAAAACCTTCCCATGGATCCCATCTTCTGTCTATCCAGTATTTAGTTAATTGAAGAGCTGACATTTAACTACCTTAATCGGATCAAGAGACAAGCAAAGGTAATGTTTTACCTGATATACTGCTTGGCTAGCAACTTAGATTAAATTTGCTAGATAAATACCAAATTTCCTTCCTACTTTGTGAAATATAATCTAGTCAGTGAATTCCTATTATTTGGAAGAAGAAATGTTCTAAATCAGTTTGTAGTTCTTCCATAGATGAAGATCTTCAAGATCATGATGATTAAGGATTATGTGACACATAAAACATATAGAAAGTCTGTAAATTATCTGGGAAAGATCTGAGGGTTTTAGTGAATTTGCAAGCTCAACATCAGTCCACAGTGTGATATGGCAACCTAGAAAGATAATGCCATCTGAGTCTGCCTTAAGAGAGGGGTAGCTTCTAAGAACAAGAGTACTGCTGTCTGTCTTCTGCCATAGATAGTATATTCAATTCTGGGAATCACCTTTCCAGAAGGGCATTGATTAGCTGGAAAGCATACAGAGGAGGGCAAGGGTTGGAGGCTTCCTGTTCTTTGGGGCTGATTGAAGGAAATGAGGTACAATCATAGATTATTCCTATACAATATCAAAACTGGAGAACAGAAAACTTAAGGGCAACATTTTACCTATCTTCTGGTATTTAAAGAGATGTCCCATTGAAAAGGGAATGGATTTATTCTATTTGGCTCCAGAATACAAATGTAGGAATGGTGGGTAAAGGAGCAAATTTAGGCTTGATATTTGGAAAAGCTTTCTAATTAGAGTTATCCAAAAGTGGAATAAGCTGTCTCAGAAAGTAGAGGGTTGCCTTTCTTTGGAAATGTTTCATATAAAATGTTTTATACTTGTTAGGCATGATGCAGAAGAAATTAATTTTTCGAGTATGAGTTTGACTAGATGGGTAACTAAGGTATTTTCCAACTCTGAAATAGTGATTCTATAATTCTGAGGCCTAATTATCCATACAGGAAAAAACAAATGGATGGAAAGCATGTAATATCCACACTACACATAAGTTGATATATCTAGGATAGATCCTAGCTGGGCCCAGAACTTGCATTCGGGAAAATGCAAAGCACTTTTAATGATCCCAAGATGCTTCCCAAAACAAAACTCCATCTTTTTAAATATCTATGTTCTTCTAATTTTTCTGTATGGCTACAAATCATATAACATCACACTAAGTAAAGAATCTAATTTGTATGTGGCCCAAAGGGAAATGGAAACACACGGAATGGATATAAGTAGGCTCACAAACATTTTTGATAATGACCTATCAACAAAAAATGAATACAGGATATTACACAGAAAATGTATAACTGGAAAAGGAGGTGAGCTGGCCATAGTAGCAGTAGAAGTAATAATAACTAATATTTATATAGAACTTTAAAGTTTGCAAAACACTTTTCAAATATTATCTCAAAAGACAGATGGGTACTAATAGTGGGACCCACATAATATAAAAAATCTTAGAGGAAGGCCTCTGGCACATTAAGCAAATCCTCAGGGGAGGACCTATGGGAAAATATAAGAATTACAAAGTAAGAAGGCACGAATGGGTTAAATGAAGCATTACATAAAGTTATCAAAAGCAGTTCTTACTTCTTCTCCTGAGAGTTGAAGAGATGGTTTTTCATTTGGTTTTTTCCATTTAACTAAAGTTGTTGATGTTTCTGGAGAAATATTTTCATTTTTGTCCTTAGCTTTTGAAGTAGGAACTCCATAGAGTATTCTGTAATGAATTTTCAGAAATTAAGCTAGTTTTAAAAATAATTGTTAATCTGACAATATGAACAAAATTCATTACTATTTCAAATTTAGGCAAAATTAGATGCAGTCAAACTCTTGAATGTAGTGAAGAGATACATTCTAATAGTTACATTTGAATATCACTACAGAATGCCATAAACTAAAGAGGTCTGGAGGTATAGAGGCAGCACTATCAAACACCTCAAACCAAACAATAAAGTCTGCCAAGTCAATTAAGCAGAATAAGCAATAAAATACCATTCACTCAGGGAAAAAATTACACAGAGAATGTATATGGCCCAGATTATGACAATGGGTAATCCACTGAGTATACATTTGAAAGGAACAGAGGAACAATGAAGCAGGCTCATACTAAACAAAAGAAAAAAGGTTAGGATGCATTTGGGAGACTCAAAGTTTTTTTTGGTGATCACAAAATGCCTATAGCCACAAAAGCCCTTCTTAACATGGGATATTTTCCTAGTCATGGTAGTGACTCATAGAATAAAGGAATGAATAGAAACATTTCTTAAGCACCTATCAAAACACTACACTATATGTATATATATATAATATATATATGTATGCATATGTATAATCTATACAAACTGCTTGCCTTCTCAATGAGGAGGGAGGGAGACAATTTAGAACTCAAAATTTTTCAAAACAAATGTTAAAAATTTTTTACATGTTAACTGGAAAAAATAAAATATTTGGAAAAAACCCACTGTGATAAACACTGGCAGATATAAAGAGAAAAAACAAAACGAAACGGTCCTTTCCTCCAGAGGAGCCCACATTCTAATAAGAAAAATAGCATACATCAGAGGTTGCAGTTACAAGGTCTAGGGTTCCTTAGAGTATAGTAACAAGGAGGATGGTGTTAGATCTTCTTTAATTTCTTTTCCATTAATTAAACCTATCTATTTATGATGTTGAAGAATTCTACAGTGGCAAGGAGTTTGGTGTGAGTACTTTTTCCCGGTCTTCAGTAGCTAGGAGGTGGGAGCTGTCAGTTGTCAGCATCTGTTGGTCCTAATATCTTGGGTTTACTTCCTTACCAGTGGCACTTAGCTGGCTGGCCATTGGTGTTAGTGGTGGCCAGGGATGGTGGGTCCCTCCTCCAAACGGGCTGCTCCTCTGGATGATGGTTCTGGGTGGCTGGGTTTGAGGCAAGGCTAGTGGCTTAGGGGAGTTACTGCTATTCCGTGGAGCACTTATGACCTCAAAAGAATCATCCCCAGTTTTTAGCGCATTTGCCCTCTTGAAATTATTTTATATTGCAGATTTTTTTATCTACTTATTTGTCTGCCTGTGGAATCCCCAGTAGTTCCTTGAAGTCAAGGGACTAGTTTATTTTTTTCTTTGCATTTTCCTTGCATTCTTTGTGCCTAGAGCAGTGCCTGGTACATAGTAAGCACTAAATAAATGCTTATTGACTGATTATATCAGCACCAGGGTGCCTCTTTTTCACTCTATGCATGTGTATATATGTGCGTTTATGTATGTATGTACGCATGCATGTGTGTGTGGTAGTCAGGGTCCAAAGGTAATGGCTGGGGAGCAAACAGAAAGGTAAGCAAGACTCTCTTTTTTCCCCCGACTAGTATATAAAAGAAATTCCTTTTTCGAATCCTAAGAGTTGCAAGGAAATGCATGTCTGTGGCAATCAGAGATATTTATGGGAAGGAAAAAACGAGGTGAGTTAAAAAAAATGCAACATAGAGTAAATGAACAGGCACCAGTAATGCCCAGCTGAAGCAGGACAAGGATCTGATGAATAAAGACCGTCAATTCCCTCCACATTCCCCAGAACACAGATGCTTTTTACTAGAACTCCAGCCACAAAGGTGAGCAGCCAAGATTATACCTTGCTGCTTGACCCTTTGGCTTCCATTTGGGGAAACTGCATCTCAGTCACTACCCTTGGCACTGACGCTGTTACAAATTACTCTCACACTCTTTCTATGTACACTCCCCTCCCAGCTGCCCCTGCTTCTGAGGAAGGGAAGCAATTACTTCTGCTTCCCTCTTAGATTCCTTACTCTTTCCCATGGGCTCCTTCAAGCCCCACCTGTATCCCCATACTGTGATATTTCCTTCACTCAGGAGATAAGCAAAAACTCAAAATCCCAGAAAACTGTATGGGTACAGGTCATTCTCCCCTCCTGAGGAGGCAGAATTTCTGCCCCCCAAATTTTCAAGAAGGTTGTTACCATTGAATGATCGAATCAAAACTTGGTGAGCGTAGGCGGAAGGTGCTTGGTGGTTAAAAGCAGGCTGAGGCGAATCACCAAAAACAGTTTGTGCAAAAAGTGGCATAGAAATATCAACGGAGACAAACATATCCAGAAAAGCCAATGTGGTGATCATGTAATAAGGGTGAAGGATAACATTTGGACAGACCGAAGACTGGATGTTGTTTTTGTTGTTGTTTTGGTTGAACCTTTAACTTTTTTCAGTTAGAGTACTCCCGGTGTGGAAATTCCTCCAGCTGATGCAGATCAGCAGCTCATTAGCCAACAAGCATTTAGTTAAGGTAAAGCCTTCTATGCGCCAGGCCCTGTGAGCTAGGAATAGGAACAGGAGAGAGAGTGGGGACTTCGGAGCACAGGAAATTGCTTGAGAGAGAAACCATTGGTAGAATATTACATCATAGAAGCTTTAATTAGTCAGAGGGCCGCAAAAAGGTATCAGGTGCCTGGGCAGGGGAGGGTATCAGGAGGTTAAAGGACATCAAATACAAACCATCTACACTGTCATTTTTACAGAACCAGCTCTACTGCTTCATCCAGAGATTTAAAAAAAAAAATCAGATCTTCATCAAAGAGGCCTGATGGAATTTCTCAACCAATGTGGAGTCTAATTTTGACAAAAAGAGACACCTCCTCCCCCATTCCACCTAAGGACCCAGTCAGTTGTGGCGGAGGGGTAGTCAAGTTCTCTAGTCCTAACATATGAGCCTTCCACATACAAAGGCATCTCTTCTCTATGGGACTTGGAGCTTACCCCCAAAAAACTTCTGTCTGACCACAAATGAAAAGCTACTCTCCACTATCCTTCAGTCAACTTGTCCACTTGACTGTCCTTACCTATTCAAACATCTTTTAGGCAGTGTGTTTAGCTTAAAAGGACTATAGTTTGGAATTATAGTGCCAGAAATTATTTTAAAAGGTCATATTGCCTCAAAGTAGAGATTTGACAACGTATATGTGTTGGAGGTATTCAACGGATGTGTACAAATGAGCTTTTTTTTTTAATGTGATAGGAAGGACATTTTTTCTTTCTTTTTTTTTTTTAAATTTAACATTAACTCCATTACCACATGCTAACAGTGACATCTGGTGGCACTATACTGTTTTACTTTTTAAAACACTTCCAGAGCTCAAATACTTGTTTTCCCTTTAACTTACATTCAAACTTAACTATATTCTGTATTAAGGTTTCCTTTAAAAATAAGAGATAATAGTGGGCCAAAAATGGGCAAAAAGACATAAGAAAAAAATTCTGAGAGGATTATGATCTTGAACAAGTTCCAAATTAATGTTAATATCTAAAATGAGAGGTAATACAAATTATGATCATGTAAGATTTATTATATTAGAAAAGAGTTATGCAGCACCTACATGCAAATGCATAGTACAGACAGAGGATATAAGGAAAAATAAGACATGGTTCTGCCTGATCTATTCTACTATAGATCCATGCACGGAACCCCCATGTTACCCAATTTGTGGCGGCTGAAGCAGTCAGCCTTTGTCAATTGTCTATGTATCATTACATATCTTGTGTATGTATCTATTACATTTTTCTCAGAAATATCTAATATAAAGAATTTTCCCCAGTTGACCATTTGCCTTCTTATTCTAGTTGCCTTAATTTTGTTAAGACCAATGTTTTTCAATTTTGTGTAATTGAAATTATCTATTTTATGTTTTGTAATCACCTCTATCCATTCTTTGGTTAAGAATTCACCTCTTCCTCATCAGTAGCTGCAAAAGGCAATATCAACTCCTCTTCTAATTTCTTTAATGTTATAGTCTTTAATATTCAAGCTCACTATACATTTTGATTTATTATGGAATATGGTATAAGATATCATAAATTTAATTTTTGTCAGACTGTTTTCCATTTTCCTCAGCAATTCTTGTCAAATAAGGAGTTCTTTCTTAGGTAATTAATGTTTTTTGTATTTACTGAACATTGAGTTTTTATGTTCAATTACATTTGATTTTTCTTTGCTAGTCTATTCCAGAGATCTGCTTTTTACATTTTTTAACCAGTATAAAGTAGATAGATTATTACTGCTTTATAATATATTTTGTTGTCTGGAAGTGCTATTCCTCCTTTATTTGTACTTTCCCCCTAATTATTTCCCCAGATAGTCTAGATTTTTTATTGTTCCAAATGAATTGCATTATTATAAAAGCCCTACAAAGTAGGGCTTTTGGTAGACCTTTGGTAGTTTTATAGGCATAGCATCAAGTCTGCAAATTAACTTCAGAAGTATTTTCATTTTTCTTATATTAACGTGGCTCATCTATAAGCTAGGTTAAACTGGGCCCATCTACAACCTTGAGTTAGGTTGTTCTCTATTTCTTTAAGAAGTAAGTTGTAATTATGTCTACACAGCTATTGAGAATGATTTGGTAAATTCACTCCTAGATATTTTATGCATTTTGGGGCTAATATGATTGGAATTCCTTTTTATTATTTTGTCCTGAATTTTGTTATTGCTATATAGAAATATCATTTACTTTTGTGAGTTTATCTTTGTAGCCTAAATCTTTGTTAAAGTTATTGTCTTATTTAGTTTCTTCATTGATTCCTAGAACTTTTTTAAGTAAACCATCGTGTCATCATGAACTAGTGCATAGAGTGCTGAGCCTGGAGTCAGGAAGACCTGAGTTCAGATCTGTTCTCAGACACTTTTTAGCTGTGCTACCCTGGTCAAATCATTTAACTTCTTTTTGCTTCAGCTTCATCAACTGTAAAACGGGGAGATAATAATAGCATCTACTTCGTAGGATTGTTGTAAGGATCAAATCAGATTTATAAAAGTACTTAGCACAATGCCTGTCTGTAACATAACAAGTGCTATATAAATTCTTGTTCCTTTCCCTTCCCCCCAACACTCATGGTGCTGTGGTGCTGGTAACCACCAGCAATAAATAATCATTACCACCCTTTCCTCTCTGCGCCCTTTGTTTCTGGAAATTTAATCAACCATATGCTGTGACAACATTTAGCTCATTTTTAGCCTTAGGGACAATATAATGGCCCCTAAAAATCACATAGTTCACTACTTTGCTGCTTCAGGGGGTTTTTATTAAATGAAAAGTTAGGAATATAATCAGATAGACCTTGGTTAGAAAAATTCCTAATATGTAGACAGAAACTTGGTTCTCTGCTTTAATTTAAATTTATGTTTGTGTCTACCTATCCCCAGACTCTCTATGGTTGCAGTAAAATTAAAGTTAACAGAAATGTTTGAGTAAAAAAAGTCCTATTTTTCTTTCTTCCTTTTCCTATTATCTCTATGTTGACTATTATGTCTGGCTCAGTTGCTTAAATTCTAGGAGGGCCTTTGGAAGGCACAAGGGGAAAGTAGAAAATTTTAATATTAAAGGAGAAATAGATAAATTGGAAACTATAGAAACCATAGAGCTGATAATCAGAATTAAAAGCTAGTCCTCTGAAAAGACTAACTAAATTGATAAACTTGTAGCCAACAAATTGGGATGAAATTAAAAATAAGTGGAGTGTTGTGGTGTTACCTTGTTTGTTTCCCCCCTTATTTTTGTTTTTTTAAGTTTATTGATTTTTTTAATTGAGGGATATAGTTTTTTCTTCTGAAGACTACTTTAGCTGAAGCTCAGAACTTTTGATATGTTGTCTCATCATTTTTGTGTTCTTTCACATTGTTATTAATTATTTCTATGATTGTTTTTTCCCCCTTAAGCCACTTGCTATTTAGGATTTTGTTAATTCTC
>NW_020955184.1:488205-547145 GCF_900497805.2 Vombatus ursinus
TGACAGAAAGAGAGATCTCATATATTACAATATATTCATTGCAATAATCTTTGCTATAGGAAGAAAAAAATCTAGAAACAAAGTAGATGTCCATCAACTGAAAAATAGGTGAACAAATTGTTGTATATTAATTTAATGGGATATGGTTATGCCAAAAGAAATGATAAATATGAAGAATTAAGAGAAATTTGGGAAGGTTTGTATAAACTTATACAAATTGAAATAATCAGAATCAAGATAACAATATACACATTGATCATAACAATTTAAAGTAAAGCAACTCTAAAACCAACGAACTTGGATCAATTTAATGAACAATCATGATTCCAGAGGTCTGATGATGAAATATGCTTCTCTTCCCTTGGTAGAGAGGTGGTGGACCAGAGGTACAGAATAAGACATATGGTGTCAGATATAGACAATGTGTCAGTTTATTTGCTTAGTAGTACTTTTGCTACAATGGTGGGTTCTACTGGGAATGTGGTATTAGTAAATGGCAGAAACATTTTTAAAAGCATCAATAAAACATTTTAAACAAAAATAAGTATTTTTTAAATTATTTATTGAATTAAAAATTAAAAAGTATAATGGAATAAATTTGGAAATAATTTTCCACAACTAATTAAGTTGAGAAGTAATTACAATCAGCTTTGTTTTGGGAGTGTCTAGTCTAAATGGTATGAAATGAAATGTGCAAAGTCAAAGTACTTGTATAGCTACAAAGAAATAGTCATTTGTACAATACTATTTGTACTAAAACATTGCATCATTTCTAAAGGACAGTTCAACATGAAGGAAAGTTATTTGGTACTTGGGATGATGAGACAGCTCTGAAATATCCAAAGTCCTTCTCATAAGAATTTTTCCAATATTTAGCTGAGACAAACAGATTAAAATGATGATTAGCTAATGACCAATACAAATATTTTCCAAAAAAGTTAATCAATAATGTGAATTCTAGAGTTTAAAACAACTATGAATAAGGAAACTGAAATATCCATTTGATGTTGACCATCTTCATCTCCTTTTAAAAATCCACTGAGCTCCCTTTTCTCTGAATTCATTTTGTTGTTGTTTTCAAAGCTGCAACTTATTATCATTCCTATTCCCATAGACACATCACTGGAAACACAAATGGATCCCTAGGAAGTTAAGTGGTACAGGAGACAGAGTGCTGGGTCAGGAGTCAGAAAGTCCTGAGTTCAAATACAACCTCAGACACTTACCGGCTGTATAACCCTGGGCAAATCATTTAATCCCTGCAGTTTCCTCAAACAGAAAATAGGGATGATAATAGCACTCATTCCCAATGTGGTAGTGTGGATCAAATAAAAGAATATGTGCTTGGCACACAGTAGGTGCTTAATAAAAGTTTCCTCCTATGCTCTTTTCCTATGGGCAAAGTTAGGGTATCAAAAGAATGCTGGGCAAAAGGTCAATTGATACTGATTTTTCTGTGGGGTGCCCAGATTTTGATTATATGCCTTACATAAGGCCATATTTTCTCCCCCAGCTTTCTACACAGTCATAGTAATAATGGTGGAGAATAGGCAGGCCAATCTTCATGAACCCTATAGATAAAAGAAAATGTGGAGCACAAAAATGAGTCTCTCTGAGAAGCTAGTACTAAATCAGGCCCACTTGATCCAACTTCCAAAGAAAACTGATTTATATTGACAATATTTTTAAACATAATGCTTTGGAATATGAGAAATCATACCTGTTTTTTTCTTTTTCATCCCTAATATAATCATGTATAGAGTCTCTTTTATCACTTCCAAGAAAAGTGTCATGGCCCCTTTTGTCTATAGTGTGATATATTCTAGAAGCAAGTTGTAAATCAGTAGGCAGCACAAATGCTGGAGCAGCGGTACATAGCTTATGAAGTGTGTGAGTAGACTGCTGATATGCAATCCTAAAAAAGAAAAAGAAAATATGTTGGTCTATTTCAGCCTTTTATGATATACAATAAAATAAAATACAAATTCATATTAATAAATAGTTTGGAGTGAGAAAAGATTCAGAAATGTAGGAGATCAGATTTTAAATGTTAGTAAAGATACTTAATATACATAACATCACAGTCAGGTTTACCCCATCAAAGCGAAGTTAAGGACTATGTGAAAGTTAATTCAAGACAACCTAAAAAGTAAAACTGCTTTTGGCTAAAATACTCTATTTTTTTAGATTGTTCCCAAGTGATCAGAAAGTTACATGACTTTCTTTTTCAATGATTTTGTAGACATCATCTAAGGGGTTGTTTTTTGTTGTTGTTGTTTCAAGAAATGAAAATTCATACAAAATTGTTGAGTTTAAATTGCAGTTTTAAACAGGGTTATGTATTTTATACATGCAAATAAGATCATCATAACCAATTATTTTTGCTATGTAAAACAAAGAGAATTTTCAACTAAGTATATTTCTATTTATATTGTAGCTGACTGTTTTTCAAAGTGCTAAAAGATGGGTTAATGACATCATTTTATAGTTATGTAATATGGAAGCCGCATGGTATAGTAGCAACTCCTGTGACATAGAGTCAAGGAGACCTGGATTGGAAAGCTATCTGCACCTACTAGCTGTATAACCCACAGATAACTAACTTTGCCTCTCTAGGCCTCCCTTTCCTAATCTTTAAAAATGGGAATAATAACACTTGAAGTACCTGCTTCACAAGGTTGTTGTAAGAAGAGAAAGAGATAACATATTTAAAGCAATTTGAAAACTATTAAAAAACTGTATAATTATCAGCTTTGATTATGTGCATATGTTGCAAGAGACCCTCTAAAATGGCATTTTGCTCAACCAAATTAAATGCTTTAAAAAAAAAACCCAACAAACAATGAATACAAGATCTTTCATTCACTACATCTTTTAGTCAAATGTGTGATTATAAAAATGTAGTGTGGAATCTGTGGAATATTGCTTGCCAACCCTGCCTGTTCCCTACTAATGTTCTCATCAAGATGCTCTCCATGTGTAAATTAATCTCATATAGTTTTCTTACATAATGGAAAGAAAGCCTATAGTTCAATAGTTTCTGATGCCCTCCCAGTCACCTTTTTTCAGTCCTGGTCCATAAAGTCCAAGACTTTTGTCATAACTTTTGTATTTCCTCCTACTTCCAATATCTCATAAATTAATCCCTTATGATGCTCACAAAATTGTGTCACTTCCAACTGGGAGCTCTTCTATGTATACTCAGAATAAAGCAAATACCTTTCCCATCCTGATTTTCTTGAATACCACTTCTACTATTTGAAAAAAGAGGCAGAATTATAATGTTAGTTTCCAAGTATGGTGGCTCAACTGTTCTTGATGATGTTCTATTTTCTTCTGATTGTTTGTCCTATTTTCATCCTTAGATGTCCTCTTAGTTGCATCTTTCACTAAAATTTCTTTAAACTTATTTTTCTCTTTTATTGCTCCTCTGTTTTATGAGACAATACTGTTCAGTCTTTGATCATCTATATAATATTTTACAGTTGGGTTTATATTCTAAATCAATGTTTCCCTGACTAACTGTATCTTTCCATTTAAACAAGTAAATCCATTTAAACAAGTAAACAAGTGTTTGCTAACTAAGAAATTTTTACATTTCTTTGATCTTCTTCTTATGGTCATTTATTTTCATCTGTTAAATTCCTGTGTATCATTATAGTCTGTGTCTATATCCTTTTATCTGTGCATATCAAATTTTTCATCATCAATAACAACAAAATAGGTGAGGATGAGGTTATTTCAAAGGTAAGCATATCTATTTCCCACTTCCAACTTCATATAAATTTTTATTTTTGTTCTTATGAATTAGTGATCTGCCTACACAAAGACAGTTGATTCAGGAATGATTCCCATATCACTAAAGAGGCATTTTTAGGCATCTAGGTGGATCAAGTATTGGAACCTGGATCAGGAAAACAAGATTGAATCTTGAGTACTATAAAGCTCTTTGTAAACCTTAAAGCCCTAACTTCATAAGTGTTATTATTATAATCTCCTTTCTATCCAAATATAATCAAATTCATTTTTGTTACATTATTCAGTTGTGGATCTCCCAATTCTTTTCTCAGAGAAAGTATGAATGAATCTTCTATTTAATTATTTCTTTGTTTATATACTTATTTATTTTGCCCAGTGAAATTCTAAGGGAAAAAAATGACAAGAAAAAACTCATGAAACTTGTTGTTACTGGTAGATAAACTTATAAAACCAACATGAAAGAAAGAATTCTTTAGTTTCTCATTGTGTTAACAAGGACAGAATTTGTTGAGGGACAGAAAAGAGATTACACATGTAGTGTTAGTATCTATATACTACATATAAATTCTTTAGGGTTTTTTTGGCCATTGTTTCATTCACATAAAATACGCACCTAGTATGTAGTTAGAATTTCCCTCCATTTCATTAGAATTTTACTTTGACAAGTCATTCCCCAGTTGATAAATGGTCAAAGGATATGAACAGGCAGTTTCCAGATGAAGAAATTAAAGTTATCTACAGTCATATGAAAAAATTTTCTAAATCACCATTGATTAGAGAAATGCAAATCAAAACGACTCTGAGGTACCACATCACACCTATCAGATTAGCTAACATGACAAAACAGGAAAATAATAAATATTGGAGAAGATGTGGGAAAAGTGGAACACTGGTACATTGTTGCTAGAGTTGTGAACTGATCCAACCCATTTGAGAACAATTTGGAACTATGCCCAAAGGGCTATAAAAATGTGCATACCCTTTGACCCAGCAATACCACTTCTAGGGCTGTATTCCAAAGAGATCATAAAAATGTGAAAAGGACCCACATGTACAAAAAGAATTATAGCAGTTCTTTCTGTGGTCTCAAAGAATTGGAAGTTGAGGGGATGCTCATCAATTGTGGAATGGCTGAACGGGTTGTGGTATATGAATGTAATGGAATGCTATCGTGCTATAAGAAATGATGAGCAGATGGTTTTCAGAAAAACCTGGAAAGACTTACGTGAACTGATGCTGAGTGAAGTGAGCAAAACCAGGAGAACATTGTACACAAAAATAGCAACACTGTGCAATGATTAACTATGGTAGACTTCGCTCTTCTCAACAATACTATGATCCAAGACAATTCCAAAAGACTTGTGATGGAAAATGCTATCCACATCCAGAGAAAGAACTACAGAGTTGGAATGCAGATCGAGGCATACTATCTGTTCTTTTTTTCCCTTCTATTTTGTTTTCTTTCTTCTTTCTTGTGGTTCCTGCTACTGGTTCTAATTCTTCTTTACAACATAACTAATGTGAAAAAATGTTTAATAGGAATGTATATGTAGAGCCTATATCCGATTGCACACCATCTTGGGGAGGGAGATGAAGAGGGAGGGGAGAAAGTTCAAAAGCTTATAGAAGTGAATGTTGAAAACTAAAAATAAATTAATTTTTAAAAAATAAAATAAAAAAATAAAAAGAATTTTATTTTGTTTTCACCTATAGTTAACTCTGTTGTGGTGAAATATAATAATAGCTAAGATTTATATAATACGTTAAGGCATGAAAAGCACTTTAAATAATGATCTCATCTGATCTTAACAACAACCATATAAGGTCAATGCTGTTACAATCCTCATTTTACAGACGAGGTAACTGAGGCAAAGAGAAGTTAAGTGACTTACCCTAGGTCATATAAATGTTTGAGGTAGAATTTACACTTGGGTCTTCCTTATTCCAAGTCTGGCACTCTACCCTGATTCATTACCTAACTGCCTCAAGTTATGTGTAGATCTCTGGCAATTACTGAATAAGAATAGAACAAAATATTCATATTTCTCAGCTGTGCAAAGTACTTTACAAGAACAGGCCAACCACCAGGGCATACAAACTACATGCAGAAAAATAGAGATAGTAAACATATGCTTTGCTGACCACAACTCAATAAAAAAAATTATAATCAACACAAAGCCTTTGAACAAAGGATTCAAATTTAAATGGAGACTGACTTTATCCTTAAAAATTGGTACATCAAAGAACAAATCACAAAAACAATAAATATTTTTATCAAAGAAAATTATGAGACCAAATGCCACACCCTCTAGGATATAGCCAAATGAATTCTTGAGGGATGATTTATATCACCAAACTCTTTCATCAATAAAAGTGAGAAAGAACAGATCAATGAACTGAACATGCAATCAAAAAAAAAAAGTTAAAAAAGCAACAAGTCAAAAAACACAGAAACAAAAATTCTGAAAATCAAGGAAGAGATAAAATAAAAAACAAAAAAAATTTTCATTGATAAAACTAGGAGCTATTTTAAAAATACAAACAACTAATAAAATAGAAAAACCACCAGCTAACCTGAGTGTTTAATAATAATTGCCAATATCGAAAAGGAAAAAAGGAAAATTCAGATAGATATGGATTCTGGAACCTAGATTTATCATGTAAATGTCACCATCATCACCACTTTTGTCTGAGTGCAGATGGTAGTGTTTTCTGTGCCTGGCACAGCAACCAATGTGGGCATACTGGTATATGCAGAATTGCCGTTGGGTGACTGTAGGTTTTCTGTGCTTACTGGTTAACCAGAGGTAAAAGCTCACATTGTTGTCTTGTAAGCTGTGCCTTCTGGTGTAATGGTATGGTATAATGGTGTGTGAAATAAAGGGGCAGCAAGCAAGAGTCACATTCTTCATGAATGAGTTCCAAATCCACACTCTTTTCATCATTAAAGGAGGTTGCTTCATTACTTCATCAAGAACAATGGCACCATCCTCCCTTTCATAATTTATTTACCAGTTGTTCATCACATTCCTATTCCACTCCCTAGAATGCTCATGGTTGTTCAGGTAAGAAATGATGAAGTTGCGAATGAGTTCCTGCAGAATCTTTTTTTGTAAGGGCTGTATTATTGAGATTACACCCATGGTTGAAAATTTGCAGTTTGCTTAAGCACTCTTTGCAAGTAATGTTAGGGCTATTGCCATGGTTACTATTCAGTGGTAGAGTAGCTGCAAAACTTTTATATCCATGGCATGATTCAGAAATGCCTCTGTTGAGTAACATAGAAATGTTTATAGCTCTAGTGGTAAAGGGAAGCACATGATTTGGAACAATTCTTCCAACCCTCACTCATACTAGCAGTCTGGGTCCCCAGAGCACAGCTGCTACAGATCCCCACAGAGTAACAGTCTAGGAATAGTCCTAAGGAGCTGGGGGGTCTTTATAATGGGATATTCCATGAGCACCAACCAGTATGCTTCCACCCTATGAAAATCAGTTGATTTCAATTAGTAAGCCAGACTTAATTTGCTTTTAGAAAGCAGTATTTACTTAATGTGGTATAGTAAGAATAGTTGGTATAAAACATCTCCCCAGAAGTCTGGGACATACCCGTACATAAGTACATACAGAATCCAGGGGAAAGTGGACTCATGCTTAGAGATCATATGAGGCAAAGGTAAAACTTACATCTCCTGGTTGCTAGAAAAATCATTGCTCTCCTTTGTGGAATACTTGTGAAATTTCCCTTGGAAACAGTTATGCTGAACCCCTTATAGAGTCTGGAAGCTGTCTTTCCTTGATGTATTTAGTTTGTCCTTTGCTCCCAATACAAACAATGCCACCAGACATTGCTATTCTGAAGACACTGTTATGGCAATGATTTAAAAATAGATCTTCTGGCCCTATAAAGTTTATTAGGTCCTCTTTGGGTCAAGGGATGCGGAGAGTAGACCAAGACACTCTTCCCCCACACAAGAGATTCCTTCTCTTAAGACTTGGCTAAAGGCTTCCACCACTCAGCTGCCAGATTATCAAATGCCAAACTAGCTTACTGGGCTTATTATACAAGCCTCATTGGGCATGACTAAGTCCCTCAAGCAATCAGAACAGACTTCCTGTCTAACATAGTTGAAATACATGTAATTGATTGATTCATTGGCTAGGCCTTGTTAGACTTCAATGGAGATGTGTTCACACTTGAAAAAAGTATCAGGGATAAATGGAGTAGAGTGAATTATCTGACTCAATCAACTTCTGCCCTTACAAAGGGAAGATACGGACTGTTTTAAACCATCATTCCATTAATTCCACATCCTTCAAAGGAGGTTCTGTGAACCTATGGAATAGTATCCAGATGTTTTCCCTGAGCCAATGGGAACTGTATGTACTTTCGCCACTACAATATATATGAATAAACATTTTTTTTATAAACCTTCTTCTGGAAGACATGTGGAAAATGAAAATAAATATTTCCTAAGAAGAACTGAAAAGTTTAAAGAGATATGGCATGATTATGCTTATATTGATATAAATGTCTAAATGCCAGTAGGCAGAGAAGAACTATTTTCTCTGTAACCCATGACCTACTTTCTCTGGGTAACTCACTGGATTTACTCTCATCTCTGTCCACTGGCTTTCCCAGCTTCCTTCAAGCCCTAGCAAAAAATCCCACCTTCTATAGGAAACTTTTCCCAATGACCCTTAATAATTGTGCCTTCCTTTTGTTGACCATCTCAAATTTATCCACACACACACACACACACACACACAATTCATAGACAGTTTGTACATAGCTTTTTGCATGTTACTTCTTCATCACCTCCCCCAATTTATTTTTTGCCTTTTTTTTTATCCCCAATACTTAGCACTGTACCTGGAAAATAATAGAAGTTTAATAAATGGTTAATGACTTGGCACTCAAAGGAAGATGCTGAACTGTCTTCTTTCTCCAAAGAGTATGCTACAACAGGAAATCACTCTCTAGAAGGTTTAGGGCCCAAATTCTCTACTTGGAGATGCTTGACTTGTGGTCACACACAAGGCAAATGTTAAAACCAGTTCTATCCAGAAAGTATCCCTTCTCTGTCACAAGGCTAGACTTCAGGATCATGCTGCCTAGGGAATTCAAAATCCACCCCTTCTCTACTCAGGAAGTTGTGGTTCAAGAATAGTACACTTGAACTCCCCTCTCAGGCTGTGTGTTTTTTCTGTTGTGTTCCTTTTTCAAGTCACTGTTACTGCTCCTGATAGGAAGAGGGAAAGCAAAATTCACTCTCTCACCTCTTGCTGCATTTTAGAAGAAGATACAAAGGAAGAGGCAAAGAACAAGTCCTCAAGAGGTCACCAACTAAAATTACTTTGATAGCTATCTTTTGCTTTTTTAATTAATAATATTTTATTATTTTTCCAATTACATGTAAAGATAGTTTTCAACATTCATTTTTCGAATTTTTCTCCCTCCCTCCTCCCTCCCCAAGACAGAAAGCAATCTGATATAAATTATACATGAACAATCATGTTAAACATATTTCCACATTAGTCATGTTGTGAAAGAAGAATCAGAACAAAAAGGTAAACCATGAGAAAAAAACCCAAAAAACAACAAGAAAAGTAAAAAGAGTATACTTCCATCTGCATTCTGACTCCACTGTTCTTTCTCTGGATGTGGTTAGCATTTTTCCATAACAAGTTTTTTGGAATTGTCTTGGATCATTGTATTGTTGAGAAGAGCTAAGTCTACCATAGTTAATCATTGCACAGTGTTGCTATTTTTGTATACAATGTTCTCCTGGTTTTGCTCACTTCACTCAGCATCAGTTCATATTAAATCTTTCCAGGTTTTTCTGAAAACCATCTCTTCATTATTTCTTACAGTACAATGGTACTCCGTTACATTCATATACCACAACTTGTTCAGTCATTCCACAATTAATGAGCATCCCCTCAATTTCCAATTCTTGGCCACCACAGAAAAGGCTGCTATAAATATTTTTGTACATGTGGGTCCTTTTCCCATTTTTATGATCTCTTTGGAATACGGCCCTAGAAGTGGTATTGCTGGGTCAAAGGGTATGCACATTTTTATAGCCCTTTGGACATAGTTCCAAATTGTTCTCAAATGGTTGGATCTGTTCACAACTCCAGCAACAATGTATCAGTGTTCCAATTTTCCCACATCTCCAGCATTTATCATTTTCCTGTCTTGTTATGTTAGCCAATTGATAGGTGTAATGTGGTACCTCAGTTGTTTTAATTTGCATTTCTCTAATCAACAGTGATTTAGAGCATTTTTTCATATGACTATAGATAGCTTTAATTTCTTCCTTTGAAAACTGCCTGTTCATATCCTTTGACCATTTATCAATTGGGGAATGACTTGTATTCTTATAAATTTGATTCAATTCTCTATATATTTTAAAAATGAGACATGGCTATCTTTTGTAAATACTTATCATGGGCACTTCAATAAAAGATGACCAAATATCCCAAGAAATCTTGGCTAATTGTTTTTGTACATATGAAAAACCAACTGCTTTATTTATCTCTCCAAGGAGAACCTGTGAGCCATTCTTCTGTTTAGATGCATCTTCCTTATCTTCATGTTTTGTTTATAAAAGAATGTCAAGATTGATGCAATTCAGTTCCTTCAAGAATATGCCCACTATATTTTCAATGGGCAAGGATCTGCCATTTAGAGCAGGGCTTCTTTAAACTTTTGCCCTCCTCGACCCCTTCAGCACTTCTTTAACTAGGAGGCATGGCCCCATGAGGTTGCAGCCCACAGTTTAAAAAGTGCTGATTTAGAGTACCAACAGCTAAGTTAAAGTCTGTAGGTGTTCTAAAAACTTTATCCTCTGCTACTGTTTCTGCAGAAAAAGAAGAGGCCACACTGGGGATCATTTTGGATTTTTCTTTGTTTTATGGATTGCCATGGCCAAGTAAATAATTTAACACTCAAGTTTAGACTAGTTTTCCGAAAGGAGACTTAGTCTGCTACTCAAACTATACTCTATGCTTTTCCATCATGGTACAATCTTCCAGAATTTGCACTCCATCTTTGAGAGCTCAAGATCATCTTTAGGCCACAAAGAGGCACTGAAGTAGCTCTACAAAAGAGATGCACATACTGGCCCGCCACTAGTCTATTTCTACCTTCTAAAAGTATTTCAGCTCCAGTCACCCATTTTTTTACTCTCTCCTTGACCATCATCATCAGTGATTTCAATATCCTTCAGACACCCTCATAGTCCTTCGCCCTCCTTTGACTTTGTAGATTTCCATCTCTATTCTGTATCAGTCAAATACCAATTCTATCAGTCACACCCTGGTCCTAATCATCCCAAAGCATTGCTTCACTTTCACCATTTCTAATTTGGTTTTCCTCCCCTCTGATAATACCTTCATTACTTACTCTCACTCTTTCTTATGCACTTATACAAAAATTGTGTGTGACTTATGTGTGACTTCCGATGACCTTTACAATGCTTCCCACCTTACACAATCTTTTAACTTCTTTCTAGTTTCATGGACTCTTCCTCAAGCCAATCTTAAATTATTTTATTCCAAATATTCACTCTCCACTATCTTAAACTCCTTCAAATGAGTACAACACATATGTGCTTAAACTTGGATCATTTCTTCCATTTGCTTTTTTCCCTATCTGTTTCCAAGCCAACAAGAATAGAGATAGACAGAGAAAGAACCATACTAACCTGACTCGTTATAATTTAATTATCTCTAACTTAAAATTGACCCTTAATTTTGCTCAGCAATCTATACATTCAAGTGATATGTGCTCTTAGGTTATTTTTTTCAAAATGGTCATTTAAAGTCTTTTCCTCTTTTTTCAATCCCCATTTCACTTCAACTATTATCACAGAGGAGGGCCTTTCTTCTTTTCTCAAATACTGAAATGGAGCTGTGATTTCTTCAATTCAGGAACTCTCTTCAATGATCCATCCACAATCTATCCATGTTTGCCCATTCTATGTGACTCATCTATGCCCTCCAAAAGTTTCATCACAGGGAATCTACCCAGTAAACTTGAGTCCTTCTTTTCTTTCTCCCAACATCACAAGGGTATCAGTGGAGCACTTAGCAACTATGGATCCAGATCACTGTCCATCTCTAGTCTTCTGTTCCACATTAAGATGCATGTTGAACTCTGGACAATAGAAATTATTCATCTGTTTGGCCTTTTCTGTGTAGATGGACAGGCCACATTCTTTTGAATAATTCCAGATCTCTTTCAGAAGGTTCAGCAATGGTTTGAAGCTAGAGGCAAAAAAATACAATTTTATCCACAAATAGGAACAGATGGAGGACCTCACTATTAACAGGAAGTCTCTCTTCAAACTGGACTATGCCCTGGATCTCCACCATCACCATAGCAAGTGCTTCTATAAGCAGACATTTCCCTGGTTCATGCCTCACCCGTCAATTATTATCAGCAGGTAAGATAATTTCTGTCATTTTTTTCCAAGGAATCCTAAATGATCTTGATATATGGATGGGAGACAACTCATTTTAAAAGAGCCTGTAAAGTAATGTTTTGGTTTCCCCCAGTATAAAGCTAAAACAATAAGCACTACAAGATCTTATATTTTCTTACATCTTTCAGTCATTTGTGAGATAGTAAAGATGTGACGCATTATTGAATATCATTTACAAAGGCCTCTACATTTTCTACCAATACTCTCATCAAAGATGGACTCAATTCACATATAGATAAACCTCATCAAGATTATATATAGATGGGAAACTAGGTACTTAGCTAGGCAGTTGTTGACATTTTCTCAGTCATAATTTGGGGGTGTCAATAAGTTATATTTTTTGCCTTGGTCAGTTTTAGTGAGTTTTATTTCATTTAAGAATTCTGAACTTAATAAATACCAAATAAAATGAGCATTTCCATATACATTGTAGAATAAGAGATTATTCATGAAATTGGGAATATCAGGTAGAGCTGAATATATAATAAATTCACTAAATAATTTTCACAGCTTTATGATTTGTTGGTGATTCATCCTGGCCTTTTTCTTCTCTTTTAATTTTGTGTGGGGGAAAGGGGAGAAAACCATATCATTAGTCATCCTTCCTTCCACCATACCTCTATAATGAAAAAAGAAAAACAAAACTGATCTAACACACAGTTAAGCAAAACAAATTTTCACTTTATCCATATGCTTAAAAATGTATTATTCTAATTTGTATCTTGAGTCCTCTGTGTCAGGAGATGGGTAGCATATCTCATCACTAATCCTTTAGAATCATGATTGGTCATTACATTGATCGGAGTTCATTAGTCTTTCAAAGTTGTTATCTTTACAATGTTGGTCTTCTTATATTAATCATTTTCCTATTTCTTCTCACTTCACTCTGTATACAAGTCTTCCTGGGTTTCTCTGAAACCACATCTTTTATCATTTCTTATAGCTTAATTTTCCATTCCATTCATATACCATAATTTGTTCAGCCATTCCTCAATTACTTGGGCAACCCATTAGTTTCTAGGATTTTGCTACTACCAAAAAAAAAGGCTGCTATAAATATTTTTGGCATATTAGGGACTTTTCCCTATTTCTTTGAGCTCTTGGGAATATAGGTCTCAAGTATGGCTGGATCAGAGTCTGAGACCTTTTGCGTATTTTGAGACATAGTTCAAAATTGCTTTCCAGAACTGTTGAACCAATTCACAGCTTTACCAACAGCAGATTAATGTGTTTATTTTCCTATAGTTTTTCCAACTTTTTTTTCATTTTCCCTTTTTGTCATGCCAATAGGATGGTAAGAGGTGGAATCCTAGAGTTCCTTTAATTTTCATTTCCCTACTTGTTAGTGATTTGGAATATTTTTCACGTGGCTGTTGGTAGCTTGGATTTCTTCCTCTAAAAACTGCCTGTTCATATTCTTTGCTTATATATTGAAGTCAGTTCCTTATCCATCTTGGAAATGAGTTATTTGTCAAAGAAGATTGTTTCAGAGGTATATTTCCAGTAAATTATTTCCGCTCTATATTTAGCTTCATTGGTTTTGTTTGTGCAAAAACTTTTTAATCATGTAATTAAAATTTTTCCTATTTATCCTCTGAAATTCTGTCCCTTGATTAATCATCAACTCTTTCTCTATCCTCCCTAGTCAAAAAAGGTAATTTCTTCCTTGTTCTTTTAATTTGTTAATTATTTTACCTTTTATATCTAGATCATAAATCCATTTGAATCTTATACTGGCCATCTACTACACCTGCAACCTATGCCTTCCTTTACCTCAGCTTCATAAAGTCCCTCTCTTCCTTTAATGTGCAGCTCAACCCCCATCTTCCATACAAAGCCCTTCCCAGTTCTTCCAGTTTCTAGTGCTCTCCCACCTACTTTGTATTTAACTACTTTGTGTATCTTTATATTTATTCAAGATTTATTCAATCTTTATATTATATTCAAGATGCCCTGAATCATCAGCCAGTGGTTTTTAGTGAGCCAATCAATGAGGATTTATTAAATACTTAATATGGACCAAGACCTACTAAGTACTGGGAATACAAATATAAGAAGTAAAGACAGGCTCTGGCTGCATGGAGCTTACATTCTAATGAGGGAATACAAAACATAAAAAGAAGCTAAAAGGGGTAAGGAGTAGGGAACAAAGGGACCAAGGGAGAAGGGTATGACAGTAAATCCAGAGGTCTTGGAAAGGATATGGCTACCCTGAGCACTTTCCTTAAATGTAAGTTCTGGGCAGAATCATCCAAACAGAGGGAAGGTCTACATGGGTGGAGAGTACTTCCAGTGTTTGAATTCAAGGGCTGAAGTGATGCTTCAAAATAAAGAGCTGGGGCAAAATACAAGTTTTTACAGCAGGTTATTACCTGATTCATACTACAGATCAAGACAAAAAGATGATGACTTTCATCTGCCCAGCTGTATCTTACCCCAAGATACCACAGGGGCACCTGTCACTTCCTAGAGATTGAGGGAGGAAGTAGTTGTAGATATGAACACTTTGATGACATCATTCCAAAAGGAAAAACAAACAGAAAGACTGATGAAATTATTGAATTGGTTAGAGGAAAGTGGCCTAAAACTCTCCATTGATAAAAACCAGGTTTTTTAGAGCCTCTGTCAAGTATGTGGGTCACATTGTATCTCAAAAAGTGTGAGTACAGCACCCCCCCAAATAGAAGCACTCAATTTGGCAACACCAAAAGGACCTTAGAGATCTAAGCTCTTTTCTAGAATTTGACAATTATTATTAAAAATTTGTTTAAAAACTATGCTATTACTTCTTAAACCACTGAATGACTTCACTCTGGCTTATTTGACTGAGGAGGCACAGAAACAGAAAAAAGACACAGAATTGACTTAAAACCAATGCAGAACAAGCCTTTTGTTTTGCATACAAATGTCAGCCTTGAAGGGTTTGATGGTCATGTGAAAGCAACTGCATTTTCCATCAGATGCTGGTGCAACATTAAGACCTATTACCCCCTTCACAAACTGTGGTAGTTCACTTCACCAGGAAGTTCAAAGACTGCCTATGAAGCAAAGTTGCAAGTGAGGACTGCAGCTTGCCATAGATGGATGGCAGCACTGGGAAACTATGAATTTTAGCATTTACTACCAACCAAGGAACACTAACATAGATTGCAAATTCCCTTTATAGAAGTCCATGGGATGCTGAAGCTATGGTGATATCGAAAGAAGGATTGAAAGTTATATATGTCAATGCCCAAGAAGCTGGATCATAAGCAGATGGAAATACAATTTAAAATACGGGCCTTCCACCAGACGGTGGAACTTTTCAACAACTTTTCAGCAACTTTTCAAACAAAAGGAGGTTTGCTCAGCTACAGCATAGAAAGAAACAAACATCTACTGCATGCCAAGCACTATGTTAAGTGCTGTACAAATATATCATTTGATCCTCACAACAACCTTGCGAGGAAGATGCCATTTTACAGTTGAGGAAACTGAGGCAGACTGAAGTTAAGTGACTTCCCCAGGGTCATACAGCTAGTAACTGTCTGAAGCCAAATTTGAACTCAAATCTTCCAGACTCCAGACCCAGTACTTTATCCATTGTTCTACCTAGCTGCCTCTATAAAAGATACTCGACAATAATATATCACATATTTATGTGCTTAAGTAGATGCAGCCCTTCACCTTTACTCGCATTGCCTTCGTGAGACA
The DNA here is from genome assembly GCF_900497805.2 of Vombatus ursinus. NCBI lineage: Eukaryota > Metazoa > Chordata > Mammalia > Diprotodontia > Vombatidae > Vombatus > Vombatus ursinus. The sequence goes on from NW_020955184.1 coordinate 504,150, forward strand.
ACTTTCTGAATAGCAGGAAAGGATTTGGTTAATCCAATAGCCTTGGGACATTTCTCAGGTCTGAAGGCCTCCACTCCACATGGAGGAGCCTCTTTCACACCCTTATATCATTGGGAAGCCATGTCAATACCTAACCGTTAGTCACCTGAACCAATCAAATCTCAAGGACAGATTTTTTTCCCCTTTTTTTTTAGGCAGCTGGGGCTAAGTGACTGGCCCAGGGTCACACAGCTAGTAAGTGTCAAGTGGCAGAGGCCAGATTTGAACTCAAGTCCTCCTGACTTCAGGGCCAGTGCTCTATCCACTGCGCCACCTAGCTACCCCTCAAGGAATAGTTTTAATACCTTTAACTACCCTAACATGCTTGGCGTGGGTTGTTAGAAGATAATATTCCAACTTTCATTCTCCAGGCTCAGAACTTAGCAAAATTCTCTCTCCTTCATTCCTCAAATTGAAAGTTACCAAATTTATCTGTATCTTTCTTCACAATATTTCTTAGATTCATCCCTTCTTATCCATCTCAAAAGATTGTTGTTGTTTGTCCTTCATTTTCTAAAGGGACCAATGACATCAAGGGGTGATGTCTTGATTCACGTGTGAATTGGATTTAAGTGAGGCAGAGTTGCAAAAAATCTTCAACCTCACTCTCTCTTCTTGAGTCACTGAAGTCCAGTGGCAGGACAGAAGTCAAGATGACTAGGAATGGCCTAGGATGCAATGAATGGCCTTGGTGTCTTTGATGCCTGACCAGGCTCTAGCCCTCCACAGAACGTGCTTCAGCTGCCTTCATAGCTGTTGGAACATGTTGTTCTCATCCATCCAGTCTGCTGGATAAAGTCTTCACATGCTTGGGGTAGACATGCCCCTAATTTACCGACAGGTTTTAGGTCTATTGGTTACCCTCAATCAGGTTTAGGGGTGTATGGGGTATTCAGGGAGGACTAGCACCTCTGGTATGAGGCCCTGCCAAGCCCTTTTCAGGGCTGCTATCCACCTTTGGTGTTCACCTTCACCCAACTCTCAACTGTTGCTCCAAGAAGTTGTAGCATGTGCAGCAGCCACACCTAGTAATCCATCTCAGCAGATGGGCTAAATCTCAATAGATACCAACACATGGAAAGCCTTCATTGCCTCATGCTTGGATTATTATAATTGGCTTTTCATTGGTGGCCCTGTATCCAATCTCTTCCCTCATCAATTATCCTCAATCATTGATAAAGATATTCAGATCAGAGAAGAAATGTCTACTCCTGGGTTTACCCTCATATTATGTCTAATAATTCACCCCTAGCAATACTTATTGATTAACATCTTAGCATAGATTCATTTGCATTGTGACCATTAGCTGAGGGCAGAGTTCTATAGGAATGGGAACCAAGATAGATTAAATTTTTACAACAGGCAGAAAAAATAGGTATAATTGGAGCATGGGGTTGTTAATCAGGAAGAGGAGGCATGGATAGTTACCATTAGAGGCTCTGGGCAGCATGAATTTGGCTAGGATTTTAAAAAGTGATATTAGAAGGCAGAGGGTAAGAGTACTCTTTTTTTAAAAATTTTTTTATTTAATTTTTAACTTTTTTAATTTTTTTTTTTGGTAAGAGCACTCTGAAGACAAACAACAAATATTTTGTGATTTTGCCAAAGGCTGCACCTGGTTATGGGCATAAATCTACTGCTACATTTTCTATATATTATTCCACAATAAAACCCAAACTCCCTTTTTCTCCTGATCATACTGATAGTTTATATGGCAGCAAAGGATTCTTCCTCAATCAATGATTTTATTATTAGTGTTAATTGTAGAAAACAATTTTGACTACCAGAATAAAGTCACTGATGAGAGGGGTTGAACACAAATTTGGTTAAAGAAAAAGTGGAAGCAGTTGCCTGGAATACTAATAAAACAAGAAAGAAGGAAATTAAGCCTTTATTTCTACAGATCTCATTCTTGTTCCTGCATGGGAAGACCTTAATTCATTTAAAAATGAAAATAATACTGCACATCAATAAACTCTACAAATATTTTTGGCATGCTCCAAGAAAAGTTATATGTTTTTACAGCATAGTCTCTTTAAATAGACTATCATTCCTTGAAAAACTAAGACAAACACACACACACACACATACATACACAAAACAGTTCTGTGTGTGGTCACACTACTTTACTTAATTCACTAAGTGCAGGTGTGCGGTTTTATTTTTTTATCATGCAGTTTCTGCACCATTGATAATCTGACAGTAACTATTTATTGAAGGCAAAATACTCTTTGTCTGCTGTCACTATTTGTTTTAATATATAATCTTGTTAACTAAATGAACTTAAAGCAATGCAGATAAGCATTGGCATGTAGAGGGTCACTTAGATGCCAATTTGTTTCATAAACTTTGGAATTCTTTTACCATGAGTACACTCTCAGCTAGTTAATTGTGAGCAATATCCGTTTACAAACTTTAGGTCTGCCATAAAAAGGCTCTCTCCCAGATCCAGTACACCTTTCAGGGCCCTCAGCAACAACAAAAGCTAATAATTAAAGCTTCTTTAAGCCCTCATAAAGAGTAAAATGAAGAAGAGTCTAAAATAAACATAGTCATAAAAAGCATATTGACAAAACCAACTAAATCAGAGCTTCCACAAAATGACTGGCAGAAGACAAAGCCTATACTTGTAAATATATACTTATCACACTATTATTATATTAAGTCTATCTTACAATATACTAAGATGACATTTTGAGACACTAAGGCCTCAACGATACAAAATTACCAAATATTGTAACATGGCCAGCTTCTTTTTTCTATCATAGTATCAACCAAGTTTCTAAAAAAAAAAAATCAAAACAAAATCACATCACAATGGCTGATGATAATGAATTAAATGCTATCCTATGACTATTTCTTTAGTCCCTAAGATAGCCTTTGGGTACTTTTACATCAGCAAAGTAAAATGGATGGAGAGAACAGAAGTGGGTCTGTGAGATTAGAAAGGCACTGGCAGTGGAGCTAGAGAGGACCTATAAAGTTCCTGAAGTACCACCTAAAGGAACCGTCAGCCTTTTTCTATAAGAAATTTAAATGAGTTTTGCCTCTCTGCCAATTTATATGTATATAATTTCTAAATCACTTGCTTTATTTTTTTATAGGAAGGCTCCCTATGTGCCTCCATTTTCCAATTATATTTTTTAAAAAAATACGTTTCCTAAGACTTTTTTAAATAACAAATTTAAAATTTAAGTTACTTTGAAGTTGTTTTGGGAATCTGTGAGGCCTCAGCATGGAATCTTCTCATTTGACATTTTGGTTTGGCTCTTGGGGATGTTGTAGCTGTCTTTCCTGTTATTTGCAAAGATTTTAAATTGGAAACCTAAAAAAAAAAAGGTACTGATATGAAAACTAGTTTGTTTTTTAAAGGGGAAAAGCTATATACAATCAGTCATTAATTTTATTTCCACCTCTATGCAAAACCTTTAAAGGGACTAATCCTTATTAGTGAATATTTGCCTTCCACTACTAGACTTTCAAATGTTATGAAATAATGAATTCAGAAAATCACAAATGTTAAAGCTGAAAGAGACCTCACAGATTATTTAGTCCAACCTCCTCATTATGCAGAGGAGGAAAGTGAGACCAAAAAAGGATCTCACTTTGAAACGACTTGCCAATGGTCATACAGAGTCACACTTTTGGTATGCAGAGCATATGACCAGGACAAGAATTCAGATCTCCTATCTCTAAGTCCAGGCTTCTTTCTCATGAAACACATTAGACTATCATAACCATAACTTTTTTCAAGTAAAAGTATTAGTACCATATTTACTCACATTTGTCACCCTGGAGAGGAAGCGTGCATGGTATATAGAACTGGAAACCCTGGGTTTCAAATCCTGTCCCTTTCACCATCCATGACCTTGAACAAGTCAAAGCCCTTGGTAACTCTCAAAAACTGTAAGTTGCAAAGTAATTACTAATTTGCATATAGAAAGTTCTCACCTAACTCCCCAACATGGATAAAATCACAGATATAATTTAAAAATCCACCCTTACCTATATTCCTCAAAAAATATTTTGAGGAGGAAAAATGCAGTTTTTAAAAACAGCAGATTATTGTTTTAAAATTTCAAATTATTCTGAATCTCTGAAAAACTGATAAAATTATTGATTTCAATCTCAAAACAGGATTTTTAGCACCTTAATGTAAATTCAGGTAACATTTACAAATTTGTATGACCTACAGGATTATTACTTACCAGGGGATAAAGTAAGTAATCTGTCTGCTCGACAAGGCTTTCATTAGTAATGACACCGCCTTTTTCACAGTTGCAGATATGGTTATGTACTAACGCAGATGAAATCCATTTTGAAGAGATTTTTCTGTTTCTCATCATTTTGGGGACCAGATCATAGCAAAGGGATAAGTGAATGATGTCCTTTCAGAAGTAACAATAGCAATAACAACTCACATTTATACAGTATCTTTTAAATTTACAAAGCAATTTCCCTTCAAAATAGCTTTGTGAAGTAATCAGTCAGTCAACAAACATTTATTCAGCAGTTAGTTTGTGCCAAGCATTGTGCTAAGTGCTAGGAATACTAAAAAGAAAGGCCAAAGCATGGTCCCCATCCTCAAGAAGCTTACATCTTAATAGGAAAGACAACATACAAATAACGATGCACATATAGATATATACAGAGGAAGTGGAAGATAATTTTAGGGGAAAGGGCCTAGTAACTAGGGTAGGGAGGGAAAGAAAAGGCCTCCTGCAGAAGGTGAGATTTTAGCTGAGTCTTGGGGAAATCAGAAAAATTATTAGTCAGTATTGAGGAGAGATCATTCCAGGCATGAAGACAGTTGTGCAAAGGCACACACATGCTAGGTCGAGATTAATAAATGCTTATCGACTAAATGATTGATTGAGTTGTGAAATGGAGTGTCTTGTTTGAGGAATTGCAAGTAGGCCACTTAAGTAGGATTTAAAGAGTGTGTGAAGGGGAGAATAAAGTGTAACTGGAAGAGTAGGAAGGGTCAGGTTATGAAGACCTTTAAATGCAAAAGAAGAGGTTATATTTGATCCTGAATGTGATAGCGAGTCCCTGAGGCTCACCGAGTCAGAGGTCTGATGTGGTCAGACCTACACACTAGAAAAGTCACCTTGGCAGGTGAGCTAGAGGTTGGATTGGAGTAAAGAGACAGGAAGAACAATTAGAAGATGATTGCAATGGGTCAGAAGTGACAAGAGCTTGCAAAAGAGTTGTGGCTGAATGTGTAGAGATAAGGGGGTATGTATAACAGATGTTATAAAGGGGGAAATGACTAGATTTGACAATAGATTGGATATGTAGGGTAAGTGAGTAAGGAATCAAGGGTGATGTAGAGGTTGTCAGAGGGACAGAGAGTAAGTGTCCTCTCTGTAATAAGAGAAATGGTGGGAAGAGAGAAAAACTGAGGAGGAAATAGCGCATTCTGTTTTGGTATGTTGAATTTGAGATGCTCCTGGGGCATCCAGTTTGAGATGGCCAAAAGGCACATGTCTGAATATATCGATCTGGGAATAGAAATTATAATTGAATTCATGGAAACTGATGAGATTACCAAGTAAGATAATATAGAGGGAGAATAGGACAGAGCTTTGGGGAACACATACAGTTAGTGAGTGTGACCTGGATGAAAATCCAGCATAGGAAACTGAGGAACAGTCAGACAAGTAAAAGGAGAACCAGGAGAGGATAGTATCATGAAAATGTAAAGAGGAGAAAGTATCCAGGAGATCAACAGTGTCAAAGGCTACAGAGAAGTCATGAAGGAAGAGTATAGAGAAACAGCCATCAGATTTAGCAATTAAGAGATTATTCATAACTTTAGAGAGACCAGTTTCAGATGGATGATGAAATAAGAAGCCAGACTGCATGGGGTTTGTAAGGGAGTAAGAAGGGAGGAAATGAAGGTACCTTGTATATTAAATGGCTTTTTCAAGTAGTTTAGCCAAGAAGGAGAGGGAAGATGTAAGACAATAGATAGTATAGGTCAAGTGAGAATTTTTTAAGGATGGAGGAGATGTAGACATGTTTGTAGGCAGTAGAAAAAGAGTGACTAGATAGGGAAGATTAGAGAAAGACTGGGAATCACAGTGGGGGTAATCTGCTGGAGAAAACAAAAGGGGATAGGATCCAAGGTGCATGTAGCAAGGTTGGCTTTGGCAAGGAGGATAACCATCTTTTCAAGCAAGACTGGGTGAAAGAGGAGATAGTGGAGGGAAATGTCTGAGTGATGTATTAAGAAGAAGTGGGAAGAAGAGGGAGCTTTTGGGGACTGGCTTCAATTTTTTCAGATAAGTTTTGAATTAAGGTCCTCAGCTAAAAGTGTGAGGGGAGGGTATGCTGGGAAAAGGTTGAGGAAGGATGAAAAGGTTTTGAATAGTCAGTGGGATAAAAGAGATAGATAGTTAATCAATTTTTGGGTGGGGGACAGTGTAAAAGAATTGCCTTGATGCAGAGAGAGCCTAGATTATGTAGTATTAATGTGTAATCAGAATTTTTCTGTTATTTCTCCTAGGTCCATTAAGCAGTATATAAATATGAATGAAGAAGGTGGATGGTGGACATAATCCAAGGATAGGAGAGCATTTGTATTATTATGCTTATTTTACAGATGAAGAAACTAAACCTGTCTAAGAGTTTAACTAATTTGCCAATGATGACAGTTGGGAAATATAAGAACAGGAATCTGGGCCCAGGTCTCCTCAGTCTAAACCAACTGCTTTTCCCACTATGTTGTTTTGACTCCAAAGAATGGGGCCAGATTATGGAGGACCTAGAAAGCTAATCCAACCAGATTTGAGGAGGTAAGAAACAATGCAGTATAGTGGAGTACAGTTAGTAGACATAGGTTCTAATTTCAGCTCCATCACTAATTCAACTCAGCAAGCGTTTTATAAGTAACTATTATGTCCTATTATGCCAGGATTATAAAGAGGAAACTGAAAATCATTCCTGCCTTCAAAATGTTTATATTCAGTCAATCATCTAGTCAGTCAACTGGCGTTTATTAAATGCTAAGCACTGGGGATACAAGGAAAAGCAAAAGCCTGTCCCTACTCCCAAAGACCTCATAGGCTAAGAGGAATAGAAGTGGGAAGACAAAATGCAAACAGCTATGTACTAACAGAATACATGCAAAGCAAATTGGAGATCACCTCAGAGGGAAGGCACTAAGATTAAGAAGGACTGGGGGATACGAGGAAGGGGGAATTCAACATGTACCAGATAAAAGTAAATACAAGATAATTTGATGAGCATCGGCAACTAGAAAGACTGGAAAGTGAAAAGAAAATTCTGTAAGTGAAACTTGAGCTGAGTGTTAGAGAAAACCAAGGATTCTACGAGGTGAAGAGGGAGGGAGTGTATTTCATACATGGAGGATAGAGCCTATGCAAAGGCATGAAGGAAGAAGATGCAAAGCCAAGTTCTAGGAATGTCAAGTAAGCCAGTTTGGCTAGAATACATGGCTGGGAGTAATATGAAAGGAAAAAGAGGATAATGAAAGATTGTGAAAGGTTTTATATGCCCAGCTGATGTGGTAGCAGTAAGCTGCCTCAGAAGCATCCTGAATGGGAGAATGAAATGATGGTAAGACCTGTGTTTTAGGAAAATTATTTTGACAACTGTATAGAGGACAGATTGGAAAGGGGACAATCTAGAAGCAGGGAGAGTAGGTAAGAGACTGTTGCAATAATAGGGGTGACATGATAAAAGCCTGAACTAAGATAGTGGGTATGTAAGTGGAAGTGAGTGGACAGATTTGAGAGAGGTAATGGATGTAAAATCGACAAGAGTTGGCAACTAATTAGATTTAGCAGGAGAGAGTAAGGGAGGGGAAGAGTTGAGAATTACTCCAAGGTTGCAGACCTGAGTGACTAGATTTAGGGGGAAGATATTAAGTTTAATTTCGGACATGTTGAATTTGAGATGCCTACAGAACACTCATAAGGAAAAGTCCATTAAACAGTTAGCTGGTTTTTTTCATCTTTCTTTGTATTCCCAGTGCTGCTTAACATATAGCAGGTGCTTAATAAATCCTTGTTGATATATAGTTGGAACACCAACTCATGAGAGAGACTAAAGGTTTAATTGAACTCAACTCTATGGGACCTGGGGCAAGTCACTTAACATCTTTGGCATTCAGCTTTCTCATCTGTAAAATGAAAATGCAGGCTATACCTTCTGAGACCCTTTCTAAGTCTGAGATTCAATGATTTGATTAGCAAAAATTCAACTAGATTATCTCTAAAGACCATTATAACTATAAAGCTATGATTCCCCAATAATATTAGAGATGGAGCCAAATGATCAGAGTTTGAGTAACAACTCTTACACTGTATGTTTGATTATGTGAAGTCATTTATTACCTTTCAGAATTTGGGCTTCCTTATCGACAAGATGGGGATCATTATATTTAAATTGTGTACCTCACAGGGTAGTTTTGAAGGAAGGACTTCATAAACTTTAAAAATGCTATAAGTTTTCTTCTAGCTCAAAAATTGTATAACTCGGTGAAATAGCCATGGTAGGTTCTTGAGCAGGGGAGTAACACACAGCAAAGTAGTATTTTTAGGAAGTATGATATGGTAATGACATTCAGAATGGATTGAAGGAAAGAGGGTGTTGTGGTAGTAGAACCAGTAGTACTAGCAACTGTAGCTAGCCTAAGGTTAGGTGAAAAAGAACTGAATAAGGGTGGTGGGAATATAAATAGGGAGGAAGGAAATAGAAAAGATCTGGCAAGATGACTCAGTGAATCATGATTAAGTCCAGCTCTCCTTTGTGCACTTTTTACTCCTTTGCACTGCCCTTTTCCTTCCAAAACAGTACCAAAAATACTAAATCATTTTTTAAAGAGGAGGAAGGAAAGAAATCCTCATGGGAAACATCTCATATTAACATTAAAAGAGATTGAAGAAATGGGTGAGCAAAAGAGATTTTCTAATGTAGCGAATGAGTATGATGAGTTTTTTTTTTAAAAGGTAAAATCTCCAGGAGGAAAAAAAATACAAAACAACAACAATAACAATGAACATTTATAGAGCGCTTCCATAATACAGATCAACTTGGATCACAGGGTTTAAACTAGGGCATAAGGAATCAGGCAGCCCATGTAAACAGGGACATAGTTAGAAAATATAATCCCCAGATTATATGGCCCATCTCATCTCTGGGAAAACTTCTATTTCTTATTTTGTGAAGAGTAGAAGAGCTGTGTTTGTACTGCTAATAACTTAACAGGGGAAGAGGCAGACAAGATCCAGGGCAGTCATGTCCCAGCTCTTCAACCTCTAAGAAGGGTGCTGGGTTTGGAATGATATCTAGTTGTTACACATCAGATATTTATTGTCTAGGGATGCAATATTCTTTTAGGCTTTCAGAATAAAAACCACATTACCTGGTCACTCTAAAGCGGAAGGCAAATTGAGCTTACTCTTGGCCAGCCAATTTTCCTCCCATCAAATTCTTCATGCCCACAAAAGACAATTATGGGTAGCAAATAAACATATTGGATTAGACAACAGAACACATCAGAAGCAATGGGCTATTCAACATAGGAGTGAGATAAAAATTTCGGCTCAACTAAGAGGACAATCTCATTGAGGAAACTCATTTTTAGACATCTCTGGGGTAAAAGAAGTGGGAGTCAAGAGACATTTTGGGGAGGGTGGATGATTTCCCCTACATACCTGTAGCTCTATGGAGTTTTCTCATCTGCCATTCAAAGTTCAAAGCCTTCTCTCTTGCCTCTATATTTCAAACTTCTCTAATATCTCTGAAGTCTCTCCACCCAATCTCAAGTCACATCTCCTTCATGTATATTGTGTGCAGTGTCATGGGCTCTGAGGTCTTTCAGTCAAATATCTCCCCCTATATAGGCAGCATGCATCAATGTCCAAGGAATTCCCAAACCACCAGGGCCAGGAGTGGGGTCAAAGTTTGTAAAAAGCTTTACTTACACAGTGTAAGTAGTATTATTCCTCCCTCTCCCCCCACTTTTTTTTCTTCAGGTTAACAACCTGAGGATCAGGGACATCTAGTGATTTCTCCCAAGCTCTTACAGCTCATAAATGTCAGAGGTGGGAATTTTAATGTATTACTCCACCTAGCTGCCTCTAGGTGGGCCCTGAAGTGAGGAGTATTTCAGTCTTGTTTCATTTTTGAAACTATGTAGAATGGAAGGAGCACTAGGTTTGGAGCCAGATGACCTGGCTTCAAATCCTGCCTATCTTGGTAGCCTTGACAAATCACTTAACCTCACTCAGCCTCAGTTTCCCCATACGTAATATAAAGTAATTAATATAAATTTTCTCCATAGTCCTTTCCAGTTCTGAATGTGTGGTTCTATGATATGTAATGTTATATGCAGAAACAAGACAAGAAGGTGTTTTAAGCCTCATTAAGAAATGTAAAGGGGGCAGCTAGGTGGCGCAGTGGATAGAGCACCGGCCCTGAAGTCAGGAGGACCTGAGTTCAAATGCAGCCTCAGACCAAACACTTGACACTTACTAGCTGTGTGACCCTGGGCAAGTCACTTAACCCCAATTGCCTAAAAAAAAAAGAAATGTAAAGAAAGATCTAGTATCTATAAAAATGAGTGGGAAGAGAAAGAAGGGCAAGAGCAGGAGGAGGAGTAGGAAAGGGAAGAGAGAAAGAAAAAAGAAAGAAGACACAGCAGTAGGAAGAGAAGGGGAAGGAGAAAGAGAATTGAAAAATATAAAAAGATGAACATGACTTTTTACTACTCAGAACATTAGCTTAAAATGTAGTGGATTTTAAAGAGATGGAAAAATAATGAAACAAAAATTTAAAAAACAGCAGAACTGGAAGAAAACTTGGGATCCCTACTAAGTAAAGCAATAAAATTAGAAGACAGAGCTCAGCAAGACAAAGTAGGGATTATTGGTATTCAAAGAAAAATATAAAGGAGCAAAACTCCTGAATATTATATTCTAGGTAATCTAACAAGAAAACAGTGTGGAAATATTAAAAACAAAGGTCAAAGTTCAGAGAAAAATAAGTCGCAGAATGCCATCAAAGAGAACCAGAAAATTTAACTCATCCAGAAGAATTATCATTAAAATGAAAAGTTCCAGTACCAGATAAGATATGACAGGAAGCCAGGAAGAATCAAATCATACAGAAAAAAACCCCAGTAATTCAAATCACAGAATACTACTCAGTGAGAATGTGGAGTCAAAGAAGAAGCTAGAATGTGACATAATGAAATCCATTACTCCACAAACATTTATTAAGGGCCAGAGATACAAATGCAATGAATGAAACAATTCCTACAGAAATAAGCAAGGAAAATCAACTCTAACTTCCAAATCACCTATCCTGCAAAATTGTGTACAATTGTTCATGAGAGAAAAAAATGCTAATACTTAGATTTCCATTCCTTTATGGAGAAAAAGCTAAGGCCATAGAATGCTTTTGACAAGATGAGTCTTCCTGACTTCAAGTCTAGCACTCTATCCACTGTATTACCTACCTACCCCAAGAGAACCTTGACTTCATGCCATATGAGGATTTGTTTAGGAATTGAGGATGGATTAGCCTAGTGAAGAGGGTTACAGGAAAGGTTAAATATGTCAAGGGATGTCACAATGAAGAAACAATACAGGAAAAGTAATACTTCAGAATTGTTTTAATGTTCACTTTCTCTGATTATTAATGACTCAATTATTTTTGAAAGGGCTAGGGATAGTTTGCTTCTTCTAATTTTTCATATCATTTAACTATTAATCTATTTGGGAATGGCCCTTTATCTGGTAGATTTGTGTCAATTCCTCCTCTAACTCTATTTTTTTTTAATTGGACCTGTGATATCATTGATATTTAATTGGATGTGTACTTTCTTTTATTTTTTTCCTCTAATATCCTGTTGATTTTAATTGTTGCTCTAACAATCTGATGGTTTAACCATGCTCATATAGCTAATTTTGAAAAGACTCCCATTCCAGTCACTTCTTATTTGTTGAGATATAGAGAATTTCACATTTTGTAATACCAGATCCTTATTGTGTCCAGACTCTCTTCTTGAAGCAAATATTCATGATATCCATTCTCCAGCTTAGGTTCTTAAAGGCTAGTCCAATGGCCAGCAAGTTGTGGTAGGCTCAGCTACTCAGTGTCTACCTCCAAAGGACCAATCAACTAAGTACAGATAGGCTCATTATCATATGTTCTTCCTCCCTAGTAATCTATGAAAAAAAGAAAAATATAAAATCACCCTTGTTCTAGTGTTTCTATAGAAATGGTTGCAGAATGGTGGAGTGTGCTAAAAGCTTTCTTTTAATAATTGGTAAATAACAACAACAACAAGAAAAAGATTGTATCTGCTATAATCACCTCTTTATACTGCTTTGCCTAAATGTTTTCAGGGATTATTCAGGGACTACCCCACATTAGTGATTTGTGTTTTTGTTTTAGGCTCATCAAAATAAAAATTTTTAATTTAAAAAAGAGGAAGAAGAATTAATCTGAGAAGTCAGAATCATCAGGAAATGGTGACTAATTGTATTTGTTGGGGAAGGGGGTCAAAGAAGAAAAAGAAAAGTAGGACTCTAAGATGACAGAACTTCATCAATGGAAGAACTCTCAGCTTTCTAGTTCAACTTGGAGCTAAGCAAGAATCCTCTCTATAAAATGCCCAACAAATGATGATCCAGTTTAGACATGAAGACCTCCAGTGAGGGAGACCACAAGGTTTTTAGGGTGGAAAAAAAAAGTGGTGCATTAATAAGTGTGGAAACATTGAGAATGGAATCCATTGTTGGGCAGGAAAGAGGAGGTGAAAAGTTTGAGTTTTATAGATGGTTAATTGAAGGTAGTAATGGAGCATACATGTAGAAGTTAGAATTAGAAACAGAGAAAAATAGGCAGATATTGAGGACTGGATTTTGGGAGAGAACTTAAAAGTTCTGCTGACAGAAATGGAGATTATTTGTACAGTACTATTTACTTTGTAAGAGAAAGAACAAAACTTATAGTTTAGTAAAATTATCTGTAGTGATTTAGACATGGTAAACACAATTCTATGTTCTGTAGACTGGAAGCAGGCAGAAGGAATTCTGTGCACAGAATGAGGCACTAGGCTATGTATCTGATGCTCAATATAAAAACTGGGATACAAGGGGGATTGAAACTAAAATTTCAGATTATTTGCCCTTTCAGATGTGCCCCAAGGAAGGAAATGTCAACAATATGCAAATGTGGGTAAAAAAATTCCAGTTTTTTTTAAAGAAAAACATTAATGATAATTGGAGCAAATTAAAGTATAAACAAGTATACTATACGTTTCAAGTGTATGCATATCATGCATTTTTGCCTCAGAGGAAGGAAAATGTTAAATGTTCTCTTTTTTGTAGTTAAGGACATTAGGAATAAATGGAGAATTCATTATTTCAGCTTCTCTCTAGAGGTAAATTTCACCTCTAGAGAAAACAATTTAGCTGTTTGAAATTTATCCTCATCTTCCATGCCCTCATTTTTTTGTTTCGGTAAGAATAAATTGATTTTTACCTGGAAAGGACCAGGTATCCGTTGTGGCAATTTGTTCTGTGTAGTATCCAATAGTGTAGGTAGTTCATTCAAAATCTTGGTATCTAAAACAGTCTGAAGAAGTTCCACATTTTCTTGCTTGGTTTGTGGCTCTTCCACATCAGGTTCATCATCAGTTTGTATAGGACTTAGCTCATCTTCAGTCATTCTTTCAATTTCCTTTGACTGGAGGAAAAAAAAATTTATATATATATATAGATATAGATATACACACACACATACAATACATACATATGCATGTATGAATATATATGAACACTTGTTTTTTCTTTGTCTTCCCAACATTATAAATCATTCAACTTCTTAACACCTCGCAACAAAATCACCATTGAGCTATAATGTCTTGTAACTGAGCAAAGAAAGTTAAACTCCCTAAAAATTTAGAAAAAGTCAAAATTGGCTCAAGAAAAATAAGGGCACGCAAGTGAACTTTGTAATCTTAATTGTAGTGTTTGTTATTGTTCAAATTATTAATCTAGACTCCAGTGAAGCCAGCTTAATACTGATGTCCCCCACTCAACAAGCATTTATTGACAACCTTCGGGCCTTGTAAAAAGTGTTGTGCCACAGAAAGGGCACTAGGTTTGGGGTCAAAGGACTTAGGGCTGAATCCTGGCCCTGTTCCTTGGGCAAGTCACAAGCTCTCTCAGTCTTAGTTTCTTTATCTGTTAAAGAAGGAGGTTGGGCTAGATGACTTGTCCACTTCTAAATAAATGATCCCATAGTCACTGACTACTGTCAATTAACACTGCCATTAATTGATTTGATTCATAATATGTTGCCTGGGCAATTAGTTCCAAACTAAAGAGAGGTAAAGGAGCCAGAACCTGTGGAGCAGAAAAGGTAGAGTAAAAGCTGGTCTCAGGATATTAGCAGGGTTAAGAGCATTATGGTGATTTGGTTATAATGCCTTAGAAAACATTAGAGGAAGATAATCTTGGCTGGGACAATTAAACATTGCTCCTCATTATATATTGTTTTCCCTTTTCTTCACTCTAGGGTCCAGCCAAACCAGCCTCTGTCTCTCACACAGGATACTCTATCCACCATCCTTGCACCTGAAATGCCCACCCTCTTCGTCTCTGCCTCATAAAATCCCTCACTTCCTTCAAGATGCAATTCAAACACTTATCTTCTGACCATTGTAGACCCCTGACCATTAGCGGCCTTCTTCCCTAACTATTTTATATTTAACTACCTTGTAATTGCTTTGAATTTATTCTGTATAATTTTATTTATATAGGTATAAATTGTTTCCCATGAAGAATAAAATTTCCTTGAAGAATTATTTTTTTTTGGATCCCCATTGCCTAACACAGTGGCCATCACATAGTAGAAGCTTAATAAATGCTTGTTGATTGATTATTTCTTGTATCCTTTTCACATCATGAATTATGAACATGATTTGTAATTGTGTTGTTCACAGCTACTTTCCAAGGCACAAAAATACTTAAATTTGATTTCACAAATATGAAATGTTAGATTTGCTTGAATCTAGCACAAGAATGCTTCTAGAATGGAACAAAAATGAAAATCACAAACTTTACCCTTGGAAGTTTTTTGGCACTTTTTTTTGGCTCTTCTTTTTCTTCTTCTCTTTCTTCTTCTTTTTCTTCTTTCTCTTCTTCTTGTTCTTCTCCTTCAATCTCTTCTTGATGCTTTACATGTCTGATTAAAGATATCTCCTTCAAGGAAAAAAAAGAAAAGATATTTAAAACCATTAAGGTGAATTCTGTGGAACAAAGAATGAATCAATATGTACTATAATAGAAACTATGAAATATACAAGTATTATTATGGAGTATTATTATTTGTTGATTTCAAATTTACAGCATTTAAAATTGTTTATGAATTATAAGGATAAGCTAATTACCTGAAATCTCATCACCATGAAGAAGTACCCAGATTTGGGCACTCCACCTTTTCAGCTCACCCTCAGTTGCCTCTCCTCCCTGGAGGGCAGAGCACTAAACTCCTCCTAAGGCCTTCCTTTATAGAGAGATCACAACATTCCTGCTGCCTCTCCAGCTTCCTCTTGGGTGTCATCTTTACCTATTAGATTATAAGCTCCTTAAGGACAGGGACTGTCTCTTTTTCTTATTTGTATCCTTAACACTTAGCACAGTGCCTGGCACATAGTAGGTACTTAATAAATGTTTATTGAATTGAAATGTTGAAAAATTTAAATTAAAACAAGCAAAAGTTAATTCATAACATCATGTTTATAAAATGATTGTATGAAGAAAACTAAATAGAAACTACTGTGAATTTAGGCTATGTGCAAGTAAGAATTTTAATAAACTTGAAACAATGACCCACATTAACAGGCACTATACTTTTTCAGATTACTAATGCCCAGTGTTACTTCTTATTTAATTCAGTAATAAGAAAACCTTATTGTCTATAATAATAACGGATATAAAGGACAATCCAATGGAACATGCGTGGAGATAGGCTCTGGCTCCTTGCTAAAGGATATATACATATATATGGGTGTAGATGTGTGTGTATGT
Organism: Vombatus ursinus; assembly: GCF_900497805.2. Taxonomy (NCBI): domain Eukaryota; kingdom Metazoa; phylum Chordata; class Mammalia; order Diprotodontia; family Vombatidae; genus Vombatus; species Vombatus ursinus. The sequence goes on from NW_020955184.1 coordinate 520,265, forward strand.
ATGTATGTGTATGTATATAGATACCATATACTATACACATACTTGTGCATGTGTGTGTGTGTGTGTGTGTGTGTGTGTGCTTGTGCTCCCACACACATCTACTGGCTTCTAGTTGTTTTCTTGGTATTCATTATTGGAAAGGGGAGGGGTCTTCCAAAGAAGATTGCAGACTGAGCCAGGAAGATTTGCCCATTCAGACTATAAAAGGAAAGGATAAAATCTCCACCTCTCTCCTTTCCCTCTCTCTCTCTCTCTCTCTCTCTCACTCACTCACACACACACACACACACACACACACACACACACCCATACACACTTTATTTCTGTCTATATCTGTCTCTGTATGTCTATCTCTGACTCCATTTCTGTCTCTGTTCATCTATCTCTTCCTCTCTTTTCAGTGTGTCGTTGGGTATTATGCCAATTCTCTCTTCTACTTCCTGAAAAAAGAAGAGGATTCTCTCCATTCCTGCCTCCTTCTTCAGATATGATGGCTACAAACACGTGGCAATGAGAATATGTACTTGCCTAGGCAAGTCTGAGAATGGATCTCAAGTACTTGGCTGTTGTTGTTTTGTTTCTTCTACTAAGCACACGTAACTGAATAGCAATACTAAGGGATGGATGTTTCCAACTTTGGCAGCTACCTCTTGAGATGGAGAGGCCCAGAATTTCAGAGTCATGTGTTGGTTGCCAAGCAGGAAGTGATTGCTCCAAATACACACCTTTTTGAACAAAGATGATTTTAGTACTGGCTCTGACATTTACAATGTGACTAGAGGCAAGTATACTGAAATTAAGACTGCTTTCAGTTCTATTTTTCTTTTTAAAAATGTTCTCTATTACAAGGGATTGCTCACTAGATAGAGAAGACATGTATATTTTGAAATGAAGGTTATGTAAAAACAAAAGATGTCAATAAAATTTAACTTCTTAAAATTTTATTCCAAGATATAGGGACATCACATTCCCCCACCCCATTCTCTTTTCTGTTGCTCTAGTTTCTCGTGAAGAAGTGGAACAAACAAAACCAAACAAAACTCTCACCAAAGTCAATCTCTCCACTTGTGCCCTTGATCCCATCTCCTATCATATCCTCCAGGGTGTTGCTCCTGAAATAATTCCCTCTATCTAATTTTCAGCCTCTCCCTGTCCACAGGCTTCATCCATGATGCTTACAAAAATATGTCTAAGGTTCTCCCATCTTTATGTAATATGGAGTTGCACAGACCATTCCCAGAGTTTCCTAGCCTGATTTGTGCTGATCATATATGCTAGTGTAGCACCCCTTCTGTGCTCATTCTCTTAACTCCCACTGGTTCCAATTGGATGGGTCCCCAGGGGCCAGCTGACTACTTTTCCCCTCAGGATTCTGAAGTATACCCCAAGGGTTTGGGTTTTTTTTTCTTCTAGTGCTATCACTCTTGAGCCCCCATCTGTTATGCTCCGTATTGATTGTTAATTATATAGCCAAAGTTTATTAGCTTGAACAATGGAATATTTACTAAGGTCCTCTAGTAAGAGTAGTTGTTACAAAACATATTTCCCCAAAGTCTGGATGCAAAGAGTCCAAGAGAAAGTGAATTCAAGCTTAGAGAGCACTTGTGGCCAAAGGTTGACTCATATCTCCCTGTGATGAAAGTGCTTTTTCTCCCTTCATGGAATCTTCAAGAAATGCAGCTGAGGTACAGCTCTCTGCTAGGTTTTGAGGGTCCATAAATATACTTTGTAGCGTCCATAAATGCACTCCTCTCCATCTTAAAGAACTTCCAGTTCCTTGAAGTTACTGTTTCCTCAGTGGATCTGGTTTATCCTTTCTCAGTTCTAGATGGATGTATTACTTTTTACTAGTTCAAACTCTCTGATATCACAGTCATTCAAGGTGTGCAGGTGAAGTGTGACATTTTCTCTGGGCTCACTCCAAACACAACCTCCTCTCCCCACCCCTCCTAACCCCTTACTTTACTCTAGCTATAGTAGGCACAAGATCTGACTCCTCAAAGCACTCCTAAAGCTTGACTGCCTTCTTCTGAAATCCCTTCTCACATATACATAGGCCCAGGGTTGTGTCTAATTCTATCAACCAATCCCCACACATTTCCCCTGCAGCTTTATCTCATGTCATTCAATGGCTCAAAGAACTTCATTTCTCCTGAACTGGCTATAATAACATAAACAAAATCACAAATATGCTGTCAAACTCAGGTTAATTGCAATAACCATCTGTTCCCAGAGAACGGATTAAACCCATTTTGTTTTACTCAGTTGGGAAAGGTACATAGTGCTGTTTATGTTATCAGGCTGGATTGCTTTAATGGTTGGGATTTGCTTAACTTTTTCTGTTACAACTGATGATTCACTGAAGATGGGGGAAGGTGGTAGTGATGGTGGTAGTAGATAGGACTGTAAATTAATAGAATTTTTAAAATAACGTCCCATCCCCCATGTCCTTCCACAATATCTCTGTTGACAAATGTGAGGAAACAGTCAGCTAGAGAAGAACTGCTGGAATTCCAGACATGTGTAAGTAGTGGATAACACTGGAAAAGTGTAAAAAATGCTGGCTTGTCATTCTCTTTGTGTATTGAGGTCTGCCTACCCATTATATTTTATTCTTGAAGGAAAATACATTCTTGTTATTCTTTTAAGTAAATCAAAATTCAGCTCAATTTCCTCCATTTCCAAAAAGACTATGAAAGAAAAATAGAATTTTTATTTTATTTATTTATTTATTTATTTTTAGTTTTCAATATTCACTTCTATAAGATTTTGAGATTTTTTTTCTTTAAGATTTCTCTCCCTCCCTCCACTCTTCCCTTCCCAAGATGGCATGCAATCTGATATAGGCTATACATGTACAATCATATTAAACATATTTCCACATTAATCATGTTGTAAAGAAGAATCAGAACCAAAGAGCAAAAACATGAGAAAAAAGAAACAAAAAAAAGAGAGAGAAAATAGTATCTTTGATCTGCATTCAGACTCCATAGTTCTTTCTCTGGATGTGGATAGCATTTTCCATCATGACCCTATAAAAATAGACTTTTTTAAAACTATGTGGATTCAATACACTAATGATTCTATAATTCAAAACCTCAGTCAGGAGATCACTCAGAGTATTCTAACTGTTCCCACAATAGCAGCAATCCTATGGCAAAGGAAACACCACTTTCAGTACTCATCAGACAAGGAGTCCAAAGTCAAAGACAAGCAAATGATCTTAAAAATTCATGGATTGCTAAATTGAAGTAATATGTGGAACATGTAAGGGGAAGGTTTTGAACCTAATATAAATGTAATGAATTCTTTTACAAAGGCAATCTGTTATTTCTTTTCCTAAGACGTTTGTCTGGTACAGAATTTTCATTAAAATTTGCTAACCATCATGCAAAAATCAGGCAGCTAGGCAGTGCAGTGGATAGAATACTGGGCCTGAAGTCAGAAAGTCTCATCTTCCCGAGTACAAATTTGGCCGACACTTGCTAGCTGTGTGACCCTGGGCAAGTCACTTCACCCTGTTTTGCTCAGTTCCTCATCTGTAAAATGATCTGGAGAAATGGCAAACAACTCCACTACTTTTGCCAAGAAAACCTCAAAATGGAGTCACAAAGAATCAGACAACTGAACAACAACAATTCAAAAATATACTCATTTGAAAACTCTTGTCCTCTATCATTTTGTTTCAAAATGGCTAAAAATCATATCAGATTAAAAGCACATGTTGACACTATCATATATATGGGCTGGGAGAACCCCATGAACCCTACCCACAAAAGCTTTGGAGACAAGCAATTATTGAGATTGGGTGATTTAAAAGAAGAATATGAGAGACAAACTTGAGGAAATGTGAACCAACTAAGTCAAAGCTGTACATTTTCCCACTTTAGCTTCTTTGACAGGACTAAGAGATCAAGGTCATTTATGCTCTATACAAAGAAATCCCCTATCTCATCATGGCTATTACTATAGGTTCAAGGAATCTGATCTTCCTGGTATTGATGGGTTACAGGCCCAAGCAGAGACCTTTGCCTCTCACCCCAAAAATAATTTGGGTCCTATTTGTCTCCTGACTCTCCTTAAACTCTCCTACTTGGTCAAGGAAGTCTCTAGTCTCTATAGCCTGAGGCTATAATCCCATCAACTGGCCTTTCCTTATCCTAGGTCCAACCTCCCATTTCTTTGTTACCCTAATTAAGCCCAGCCCTCCATTGTTTATTACAATGGATGCCCCCCCCCACTTTCCATCCTTGTTCTTATCTAGATCCCATTCAACCTCCCAGTCACTCCCATTTAGATCCTCCCTAGACCCTCTTCCAGTCACACCAGCTTACTGTCCACTCCCATCAAGATACCCCTTCCCCAGACTCCTCCTCCAGATCCTCTCCTAGATCCCTCTCACAGTCTTTCTGTATATAAGATCCATCCTGGCTGCCGTTTAGGAGCTGAGATTTCCTCATGACCACCCATCTCTACGAGCATCACAAATGTTTAGATTCCTTAAGAGTCAGGCCAATATGGCTAATCTTTAATAATTTGGCTGAAAAAAGGCTTGGGTCGAATTCATTCATGTAGACCTGCATGTCATGATTTTGGGGTCCCAGCACCCCTACACCTCTAAACCTCAACAGTACTACCCTTCTTTCTCAAACTAGGTCAACCTCAGGAGAGACAGAGACCAACCAGAGCACTCAGACTCACCCCAAACAAAAGACACTAAGTCTCCAGGAAGTTTTACCATGGGGATAACAACCCCAGTGTGGATGTCTTCTAGTTTTCTTTGGAAGTAGGAAGAGAAACTGAATTCTTTGGTTTTTAGGAAGCCCATTCTCTACCCACACATCCTTTCCATTTTTTTTTTATTCCTTCTGAACAATTAGAATCTGATTTTAACTTTTTTCTTTTTTTAATTCTTAAAATACCTACTGCATACAAGGCACTGTGCTAGGTACTAAGGAAACAAAGAAGAAAAAAACAACACTCTGCCTGTCCTCAAAAGGCATATCTATATTGTTCTTGTGGTCTAAGGGTGCTAGGAACCCCAAAATACAAGGGTATAGGGCAGGAGTCTGCCTCCAAAGAATTCAACTACTCAAACCTTCTTTCAGTCCAAGTAGTGAGTTTATTATTACACTTGTTTGGGTGAGTGAGATTCCTAGTGAATCTGCTGTATTTGTGACACCAATACAAGCAGGCCAGATTTTAAGAATCTGTGCATTTGATGAGGATAAAATTGGTACTTTTATACACAAAAAGACTGAGAAAATCTGGATGGAATCAAGGAGTGGCAAGTAGCCTGAGGTGGTCTAGAGGTAACAGAGAAAGGGGCCTGGATGGGATTAAGGAGTGTCAAGTAAACTAATTAAGCAATCCAGGTGGGCTGGGGTAGGCCAGATGCCTCAGGGGAATGCCAGGGACTGGGCCATGTGGGAAAGCCCAGGGCCTTTTAGGGGTCCATCATTAGTGTCCCATCATTGTGACCATCGAAATATAGGATCATAGATTTTGAACTGGAAGTGACAATACTTTTGCAGTATGGTAAGTTAAATTTCCCAACTAATTAATGATAACTACAATAAAGATTCAAAAGGGGTTTAGTGAAAGATTATTGTGGTATTGTTTTATATTCTATACAAAAATATAAATTACTATTATATCACCAAAAGTGATAAAATGTCTGTTTTGGATTACTACTTAGCAAGCTGTGTTTATTTGGGCAAGTCATTATCATCTAAGTGAGCCTGATTTTTCCAAATTTTAAAAAATGTAGATAATATCTTCTCTACTTCCCTTACAGGGTTGTTGTGAGAATGAAATGAAATAATATATGTGGAAAGCATTTTTTAAACTGAAAGTCACTATATAAAGAGAAGTTAACAATGTATTACCATTACACTATCCAAAATATTTGATCCATTAGCAGTTGTTTTTCTAAGCATGGTAATCATTGAATAGTATCAAATGTTTCATGATGTAAAATATAGTAAATAGGCATTGTGTAATTATATTTTTGTTTGTATTTGCTTTATACAATGCTTTAAAAAAGAGCAGTAAAAATGTTGATAAATAAAAATACAGTCTTAAATTCTGCATACTATATTTGATTAATATATAAAAAATAATTTATCTAAATTGTTTCCTTTTTATGATATGGCCTTATAGGTTTTTGATGTTTTTAGAAAAGCTGTGAAAGTATAACCTGAATTTTCTGAGACCTTGTATCAAAAGGGTTTGCAGAGTGCAACTCCAGAAGATGACAGTGCAGGGTTTTGATGGAACAATTACCATAAATCCAAAACAATCTCAGGCATTCGGATTTTCAGTACTAATAATGTGGATGATTAAGAATTTTACCAAATATTTAAAAGATCATTGAAATCCTAAGGCCCCTTCCAGCTCTAAATCCTTTGATCCTTTATTTGCCATTCTAATCATAATTAATGCACTTTTTTTTGCCCATTATGTTTTAATAAAACCAACATATTTTCCCCTTCTCCATTAGATGTGTTATTCATAGATTGACTTTTTCTTTACTGAATAAAAATCTCAGAGTGGAAAGGGATCTCAGAGGCCACATAGACTAACTCATACCTAAATAAGAATCTCTGCTACATCATGCCTAACAAATGGACATTCATTAAGCTTTACTTGAAGTTTCTAGTGAGCAGAAACTCAATTACTTCTGAGATACTCCAGTCTACTTTTGAATGGCTAGAATGGTAAAAGTTTTTTCTTACATCAAGCCAAAATATTTTTAAAGGTTCCATCCATTGTTCCTAGGTCATCCTTGTGGGGTGAAAGACATGATTATTAAATAACTAATTGTTAATATTGGGGAAGACACAGGATTTATCACTCTCTGAAACCTTATTCTCTACTAGGCCAAGCCAACATCTGAAAGACATTGCTGATAATGAGATTGGATTAATTTTCTCCTCAATCTTGTTTAGACCCGACCCAGATGGGCCATTGTGTTCTACTCAGGTTTGGGTGGGGATAAATTATTTTATTAGATTGTCCAGGGCACTTGATTTGGAAGTAAATGACATGATCAAAGTCAGGCCCCTCATTAAAATAGGTCCATGGTGGAAGGGGATTGGAAGGGGGAAAAAACAACAAAGTAAAAAGTGCATAGCAGAGAACAAAAGAAAATTTACAAGGGAGCAAAGAAAAGATGGACAGTTTTTGTTGTGCTCTAGGGGTGCTGGGAACCCTGAAATTCAAGGGAAAAAGATGTGGGTCTGCCTGGAAAGAATTCAAGCACTCAAGCCTTCTTTCAATCAGAGACAAGGTTTATTGTATCACCAATAGAAGCAGGCAAGATTTTAGGAACCTGCGCATTTGGTAGACAAGACTAACTTTTTTTTATAGTGAAAAAGATTGTGGAAAGATCTGGATGTGATCAAGGAGTGGCCAATAGTTTGGGGGTGACCCAGAGGTAACAGAGAAGGGGTCTAGATGGGATTAGGGGTGGGAAATAGCCTGGTGTATGTGTGTGTATTTATACATATATACATATGCACACACACATATATGTGTGTATATATATATATGTGTATATATATATATATATATATGTGTATATATATATATATATATATATATATATATGTGAAACCATTTCAGGCATAAAATGAAACAATATCAAAATTACTGCTTATGGGGCAGCTAGGTGGCACAGTGGATAGAGCTCCAGCCTTGGAGTCAGGAGGACCTGAGTTCAAATCCGGCCCCAGACACATAACACTTACTAGCTGTGTGGCCCTGGGCAAGTTACTTAACCCCATTGCCTAGACAAAAAAAAAAAAAAAGTTAAAAAAAATTATTGCTTGTCCTAAATAATTTGTACAAACCACTGAATTTAAAGCCAGCTATCATGTCCCAACTGAGTCTTCTTGTCTTCAGGTCAAATATCCCCAGTTCCTCTAGTTGATCCTGATATGGTACGATGACCTTCTATGTCATAATGGTCAATTTAACCTGGATACTATCCAGCTGATCACTGCCCCTCCTTCAATGTTGTGCCCTAAACTCACCTTTATAGCATAAGCTCCATAAGGGCAGGGACTGTCTTTTGCCTCTTTTTTTTTTATCCCTAGCACTTAGCACAGTGCCTAGAATGTTGTAGGTGCTCAATAAATGCTTAGTAATTATTGATTGATTGACCACAATACTCCTGATGTGGTCTGACCAAGGCTGAGTACAAGTGGGACTATCATCACTTCACTGTCTTAGACAACATGCCTCACTTAATACTACCTGAGGTCTCATAAGTATTTTTGGCCGCCATGTCACACTTGATTTGTAAGAGTTTGAAGTTCACTAAAACCCTCCAATCTTTTCTCAGATGAAATGAAATTTCTACAATTTGTTCTTTGAGATTATAGGACCATAGATCTAGAGCTCAGCAGGACCTCAAAGAACATCTAGGCCAATTCCATTTTATAGGCAAAGAAACCGAAGCCCAAAAAAGTAAAGGCTTGCTCAAAGCAGTACAGAAAAAAAGTGTCAGAAGCAGGATCTTAACCCCAGGTCTTGACTCTCAAGTCACTAACTTGAGAGTCTCCTCTATTCCTATTCATAAGCCATGGAAAGAAACTGGAGAAAATTCCACAAGAGGAAGGAAGAGAAGGTGTATGTGTGTGTGTGTATGTGTGTGTGTATATATGTATATGTATATATGTATGTATGTATCTTGTATATGCATTACATATCCATATATATTAAAATATATCCATATATATATTTATACATACACACACACACACACACACACACACACATACACACATTTATACTTTCTCTCTCCCACGCCTTAGCTAAAGATCTTATTCTTACTTTACTGGAAAAAATTGAGGACATTTAAAATTAACTCCATCTTTTCCCTTTCTCTTCATCCCCAAACCCCTTGATATTATCTCACATTCTCTCCTCCTCTATTTCAGTGTCTGACAAAAAGACGACTCTTCACCTTGCCAAGGCCAACTCCTCTACGTGTGCACTTGGCACCATTATCTTCCTTGTCTTCTCCACAGATTGAATCTTCTATCAACCCCTCTCTCAAAGCTTTAATCTCTTCCTATCAGCTGGTTCCTTCCCAGTCACCTACAAAAGAATGTTCACTAGACCCTATCATGCTCTCCTTCCTTTCTCAGCCAAATTCCTTGAAAAAGTTGTCTATACTTGCTGCCTCCACTAACTCTCCTCCCACTCACACCTCAAATCTTTGACATTCAGCTTTTGACTTCACTTAACTGAATCTGCTCTCTCCAAAGTTACCAATGATTTCTTAATTGTCAAGTCTGAAGGTCTTTTCTTGGTCCTAATCCCTCTTATTTGTTGCATTTGACATTTCTTTACAACCTTCTTCACCTAGATTTGCATTCTCTCTAGGTTTTCATGACACCTTTGTCTCTTGATATACCTCCTACGGTCTGAGAACTTCTCAGTTCCCTTTGTTGGCTCATTTTCCACATCACATCTACATGTGGGTATTTCCTCAGTTCTGTCCTGGACCTTCTTCTCTCCTTAACCATTTTTCTATCATGGGCTCCTCTTGCAATCTGCTGAACCTACGAACCCCTTCTTAGAATAATGACTTTTTGGTTTAAAAAAATCACAATTAAAGAAATTACTAAATTTCAATTTGAGGTTAATGAAAATAAGTGTGCAATTTTTCTCACCCAAGGCCACAGACCCCCTGAAATCTATTCACAGTGCTCCTTTCCACCTAGATTAAGAATATCTGCTATGTATCCTCTGACTGTCTTTGTTTTCTTCCCCCTGCCTTCCAGCCACCTCATCAGTTTTCATACATTTAACTATCATCTCTATAAGACGATTACCAAATCTATATACCTAACTTGAGTTTCTCTTCCAAGTTTCAGTTCTAAATTACCAGTTGGATTGGACATGTCAAACTGGATGTCCCAGAGACATGTCTCAATATGTCTAGAAATGAATTATCTTTTCCCCTAAAACCATTCCTCTTCCAAACTTCCTTATTTCTATCAAAGGCACCACCATCCTTCCAATGTCTTATGTTAGTGTTCTTGGTATTATCCTAAACTCTTCATTCTTTCTAACCCCCTAAATCCATCAAGTTGCCAAATCTTGCCATTTCTTCCTTCACAACATCTCTACATCTGAATCCTTCTGTACATTCACACAAGGATTTCATCATTTACTAACTAAATTATTCCAACAGCCTCCTAATTTGTCTCCCTGTCTCATCTTTCTCCACTCCTGTTCATCCTTGACACTGCTGCCTAAGCAATTTTTCCTTTAAGTGCAAGGTAGAGATATTCAAATGGAATAAATGCACCATTGACTTTACTTACTAAATCATGGTATTTATTATTCAATCCGATCTATGAACTATGTAACAATTTTTGTTGACCTCTTACTCACAAAGTTCCATCTTTCTTAACATCAATCAATTGTATTTGCAAACTCATTGGAAGGTTAGTGTTTGTACTTTTTTTGAACAAATTCAAAACTCACTGAAATCCTTTGTTCAGAAAAAATTTTTAAAAGGTTAGATAATTCTGTTACTAAGTTATTTATGTGTATTTATGTGAGTGTTTTTATAAGTGAGACATACCAGTCATTTTCAACAATCAAAGCTTAGTTTTTATATGTCTTAGTTTTTAGTCCTATTATCATTACCTAATGTCTCAGATACAATATACATTTAAGGGCAAGGTTCATTGTTAGCTATAGTGGGTATAAATCCATATTTCAAATAACACTCTTAATAATTTTTAATATTTTTTTTGGCCAAGACATGGTCATAATCTGATATAACTGATGAACAGTGCATTCTAGAAGCAGGTAAAGTGTCAGCTCTGCCCTTTTTTTTCTGTTCATTTGCATTGTATTATCTTTAATCTGTGGTTTGTTTGTAGGAATATTTTTATACACTTGTTCATCTTTTGAAGATTGGTTTACTTAAAACTGGGCAATAGAATCCACAGATCCACTAAACTGGGCTCACATAAAATGAAATACATAGCATTGTGTTCAGAAGTATGTTTGCCAATATTTAACAATTGGCTTTCACCCCCAAAAAAGCACACATAACAGATTTTTAAATTTAATCTGCATTATTAACACTTTCTGCATTATTTTCTTAACTCTTGACAATCAACAAACCAATAAATCAAATCGTGATCTGTATCATTTGCCAATTTCCAAGGTACAAATGTTCACACTGAAAATTTAACAAGCTGCTCTCATGAGCCTGGTCTTAGAAGACCAGTAAACAAACAAGTATGTCACTGTCAAACTAATCCCCTACACCTGCCTCACCCCTTGAACTACAATACTTTCAGTACTTGGTGCTGTATGGGACATGTGACCAAGTGAGGGTGCCACCTATACCAAGATCCTCATCGAAATGGGTACATGAGTTAGACATAGGGGATGATACCATAGGCAAATTAGGAGAGCAAGGAATAGTTTACCTGTCAGATCTATGTGAAAGGAAGAATTTATGACCAAACAAGAGATAGACAACATTATGAAATGCAAAATAGCTAATCTTGATTACATTAAATTAAAAAGGTTTTCACAAACAAATCAGTGCAACCAAGATTAGAAGGAAAGCAAAGAGCTGGGAAACAATTTTTATAGCCAATGTTCCTGATAAAGGCCTCATTTCTCAAATATATAGAGAAACGAGTCAAATTTATGAGAATACAGTTCATTCCCCAATTGATAAATGGTCAAAGGATATGAACAGGCAGTTTTCAAAGGAAGAAATTAAGGCTATCTATAATCATATGAAAAAATGCTCTAAATCACTATTGATTAGAGAAATGCAAATCAAAGCAACTTTGAGTTACCACCTCACACCTATCAGATTGGCTAAAATGACAGTAAAGGAAAATGATAAATGTTGGAGAAGATGTAGGAAAATTGAAACAGTAATGCATTGTTGGTGGAGTTGTGAACTGATTCAAGAATTCTGAAGAGCAATTAGGAACTATGTCCAAAAGGCAACCAAACTATGTATACCCTTTGATCCAGCAATACCACTACTAGGTCTGTATCCCAAAGAGATCATAAAAAAGGGAAAAGGACATATGTGCACAAAAATATTTATAGCAGCTCTTTTTGTGGAGGCAAAGAATTGGAAATTGAATGGATGCCTATCAGCTGGGGAATGGCTGAACAAGTTGTGGTATATGAATGTAATGGAATACAATTGTGCTTTAAGAAATGATGAGCAGGTGGATTTCAGAAAAACCTGGAAAGACTTATATGAACTGATCCTGAGTGAATTGAGCAGAACCAGGAGAACATTGTACACAGCTACAGTAACATTGTGCAATCATTTGCTATGATAGAGTTATCTCTTCTCAACAATAAATGATCCAAGACAATTCCAAAAGACTCATGATGGAAAATGTTAACCATATCCAGAGAAAGAATTATGGAGTCTGAATGTAGATTGAAGTATACTATTTTCACTTTTTTTGTTTTTTTTTTCTTGTGGTTTTTCCCTTTTGTTCTGATTCTTCTTTCACAACATGACTGTTATGAATATGTTTACTAATACGTTTAACATGATTGTTCATGTATAACCTATATCAGATTGCTTGCTGTCTTGGAGAGGGGGAGGGAGGGAGAAAAATTTGGAACTCAAAATTTTCAAAAATCAATATTGAAAACTATTTTACATGTAATTGGAAAAAAATAAAATACAATTAAGGAAAAAAATGAAATATACATTTCAAATTTTAAAAAGTGAGGGTACCAGTATCAATCTATATAGTTGTTCAGTTGTTTTAGTTGTATCCAACTCTTCATGACCCCATTTGGGGTTTTCTTGGTAAAGATATTGAAGTGGTTTGCCATTTCCTTCTCCAACTCATTTTACAGATGTGGAAACTAAGGCAAACAAGCTTAAGTGACTTGCCCAGGATCACACAACTAGTAAGTATCTAAGGCTGCATTTGAACTCCGGTCTTCCTGATTCCAAGCCCAACACTCTATCCGCTGTGCCACCTAGCTGCCCAGATCTATATTTTAAATATTAGTAAAGATTAATTCTCTTTTTAGATAAAAGTAAATATAAATAGCAGTTCTAATGTTTTCTTCCCATACCCCATTGGATCATCTTGTAAACCTGACTTTAGAGATCATTGTTCTGGGAAAAAGGAAAGGAAGGGATAATGGACTTAGGAAGTAGGACGAGATAAGTTTGGATGAGGGAATAAAGGGGAAAATAGCAACTTAGATTAAAAAAAAAAAGGTAAAAAAAAAAAGTGCATTTTGTTCCATATGCCTCTAGCACAGGTCTCCCAGTCTAGCATCTCAATCAATCCCATATGTAACACCCCCTTTCAAAGACTTTCAGAGAACTGAGAAGCAGAAATGGACAAGGGCCCAGTTTTTCCTGGGCAGCAGCTTCTGGTTCTCAGTAGTATAGAGAGGGGGGCATCAGAGAAGGAAATATGACCTGGGGCTGCTGGAGAAAGGGCAGCCGAGAGAGACTGAGGTTCCAAATGACCATGCAGAGAGAAAAGGGCACAGAAAATTCCGACCTTGGAATGGAGAGCACTGGAGAGATGGAGCCAGTGGATATGATTGGGCCATAGCAGACCAGGTCTGGGAATCTGAGACAAGATAGTGCTTGAAGCAGAGAGGATGAATGTCTGTTGGAGAGGGGCTTCCTTCTCCCCGACAGCACAAAGCTTCTCCTGCCCCCTACTCAGAGCAACTAAGATGCTGATCCCTGTTTGCTTGTTGATTCAACTGCTTCCTGATTCCACAGATCCTGGGAAGAAAGACAAGTCCCGATGTCCCTCTTACTGGCTGACTAAGCCACAAGTGTTAGGAAATTTATTTATTGAAATTTTGCGTTAGGAATGCAGTTCAACACCTTTGCTACAAATTATAATCTTAGAGAGTATATGTAAAAAGCTATCTAAAACTAATCGAAATTCCCCCACCCTCCCTTCTCCCCTCAGTGCCTAGAGCACTGAAAGGTTAAGTGACTTGGCTAAGGTCACACAGTCAGGACATGTTAGAAGCAGGCCTTGAACCCAAATCTTCCTCCCTTCAAGAACAGTCCTCCATGCACTCTATACACGTGCTGACTCTCATGCTCCTAAAACCATGGTTGTGAAGGAAGCTTAGCTGTGGCATGAAGCTGAGGCAATTAGGAACCTAGAAGGGAATACTGAATGTTAAACCAGCATTGTTGGTTGGGGGGAGAGAGAGAGAGAGAGTTTTAACAGTTTCGAAAAGTAGAAAGAATACATCCATGAGAGGCATCCCTAGAATTAAAATGAATAAGTAATCACTAAGGTGAACCATATGGAGACTGGTTTGAGTTAGGTACCATCATAATTCCTTTACCTGTGAAGCCAGGCTTGAAAGAAGCTCTCCCTTACTCGCCAAGGGAATAAGAGTGAGAGAGTGATTAGAGAGGGATCCAGGTCCCAAGGAAAGAGTGAGTCCCAGAGATTGCTCACATGAAGACGAGAAGGGAAAGTAAAGAGACTACCTGCCCGCTTCCCCCTCTCCTCCCCTCTCCCCAACTATTACAAGTAGGTGGTTGTCTGGAAATTTTTTTATTTTCTTTTTTTCTCTTTTCTGTGCATTTGTCATTTTGAATATTTTAATTCTTCTTTATATTATTTTTTTTTATTATCCAGAGATACAAGATACTCTCATTCTAATAGATAGATAGACAGATAGACAGACACATACCTTTTTTATCCTTGAACACTTTTGAGTTTTGAGCTGAATTTAGTCAAGTTTTTCTTACTGTTTTCATGGAATGTTTTCTTTAAAATGAAAAAAAAAATTTTTGGAGTATCCTTTATTCTTTCACTAATGTTTTATAGCCTGATTTATTTTAATACTGTTTCTTATTTTAATTGAACCAAGTACATTCCTCCAGGATAAAATATGAACTCCACTCTTTCTCTTCTAAAGCCCTACACAACTTGACCCCAATCTTTCCAGGCTCATGGGGCATTAATTCCCCTCCCTCACTCAGCAATTCAGCCAAACTGACCTTGTCTCTTTTCTTCATATACAACATTATGTCTCCCATCTCCACATTTTTGCTTTGGCCATCCATCCTCCTTTCCTATAATGCATTTCCTCCTCACCTCTAGTAAGTAATACAGTGGTCTCCCAGACTGAAATGAAGAAAAGGCCCCAAGGAAGTGTGAAAAGACAAAAGAAAAGGGAAGGGGAAGGGAGGAGAGGGCCACCATTTCTTTCCTGAATCTCTCTAGCATCAGCCAGCAACTTGTCCTGAACTTTGCTTGTTCTATATCCCATGTTCAAATATCCTACTCACGGCCTGACCTGAATGACTGGTTCTAGTGGATCCAGATAAAGATTGGACAAAAAACCATCTCCTGCACTTGCGTTGGGCATTTAACTGCATCCAGGACCCCAGAAGACTACCTGGTATTTATGTACTTTCTGATCACCTCTCCACTGTGTGATTATTCACACCCCCTTCCTCCATAAAACTCACTTGCTTTTCTTTCTCCTTATCTGTTCCCATCGTTCTGCATATTTTCATGTTGTATTGTACCTCCCAGCATGGGCAGTTCTCTCCTTAAAAATATGAGCCAGTTGCCCAGGACTGGTTTCCAGCAGAAACCAACTATATCCCAAGTTTTTGACTTAAGGAATGTAGAAAGCAAGAATTAAATCAGGAACTCTGTGCCTCTGTGACGTGGCTGCTCTCCTTCCAACACCAAGTTTGTATCTACAAGCCTGTACCAACTAGTACCCCTCCAGCTTTTCCTCTGGCAACATAAGTGACAGATAAGAGAAACTGAAACTTTCTTTTTTCCAAGTGTCTCCGAATTTGGGTAGCCACCTCTAACTTATAGCATACTTCTGACACAGCCCAAACATCACCTGCTACATAAAGTTTCTCTTGATCTCCTCAACTGCTAGTACCCTGTATTTAACTACTTTGTGTTTATTCTCATATTCACTCTGTCCTTGTTTTCTTTCCCATTAGAACACAAGCTCCTTGTGTAAGGAGGGATTGTTTCACTCCTTGTATTTTTCATCCCCAGTGCCTACCAATAGTGCCTGGTACATAGCGGTTACTTAATAAATGTTTGTTGATTAGTTAATTGTCTGGGTTTTTGTTTTGTTTTAATATTGGTTACATTTGTTCTACTAACCTGTGGTCTTTTCCCCTATCAGAATCTTTTGCATTTCTATAATGAACATAAAAGCTTGCTATTCAATGTGCTAATAATGCAATAGTGAAACCATATATCTGTGCCACTAACTTTGATTTGAATGCTAGGAATAGGAATGCAATTCTCTATTGCTATCTTGCTGGCTACATGCTTAGTTTGCATTCTATGATTCATTGTGTCTCTGTCACTGCATATATTCTACATGTCTAGCACTTACAAAAACATCCATTTCTTAAATACTGTCATCATGGAACAATCAGTTGAAAATATAGATTCAATGGCAAGAGATATCTATTGTTATATATCTCCGGATCTTGATTTTAAACAGAATGACATGAGAACATTGGAAGAAACTGATGAAGAGTTGGTGAAATGTAAAACTATTCATACCAAAGCCAGGCCAACACAGACCACTAAAAATATGTTTTGTTGAATTACCAGATCCACTCAATCTCTCTAAAAAAACCTTGGTACAATCATAGTCAGCAGGCAAGATCCAAGAAATGGCTTGCAAACCCCAATGTGAGGTGGAAGAATTCAGTCTGAAATCTGCAGCTTTGGTGGACAAAGGTGGGGCAACTAAATAAGGAAACCGAAAGCAAAATTTAGGCAAAAATTAGAAACTTCATAGGCAGATGAAAATTAGGCTAAATGTTAACACATGTTTCATATAAGTATTGCTATGTCCAGAAAGAGTAGAGCACTTGCCTTTTCTCTTTAATGGGACCTCTAACTCTGGATTCTAATTCATAGTCTGTGATCATTCCTTGGGGACCCTGGCCCCAAAGGACAGAGGTCAGACACCTTTTCTCATTTTCTGGCTATCCCATCCCCTCTTCCCCATCCCAGAAATCCAAGGAATATCACTTAAAGTTTTGTTCGCTCAAGTCTAGTGTCTCCTCCCAAATGATGAGAAAAGATACTCTATATAAGATATAGATCAGGTATAGGACAGCCATTTATTTCCTCCGCATAAAGAAATGTTAAAAATGTAATAAACTCATGGGCATACATTGACAAAGACTTGATCCTGAAGCAGTAATTTACAACTTCTATTATGGTTTCCCAAAAGGTTGATGCTTTAAGCATTTCCCCTTTACCTCAGTTCTGTCCTGACTCACTCTAAGTCCATATCTTCTGACTAGAGGTTAGGCTTATCTTCTTGTCATGGGTTATCTTCTCCTTCAAGAAAGTTGTAGTTGCAGAAACTTCTCCTGCTGCCATTAAGTTTCAAAAGAGGAACCCAGGACTCCCTCTGAGAAAAATACATTATTGCTGCCAAGGCTTGGCATATCCATTTAAGGATCACTGTTCAGTCACCTGGACAAGGCCAAAGAGACACAAAACAGGAGAGGTGGCCACAAGCCCTAAGATAACGACTCAGGTTCACCTGAATGAACCCTTCCTTGCTAGCAGCCATATACAAACAATAACCATTTATGCTGGGGTGGGTGACTTATTACAGGAAGTCTCATAGAGATAGTTACATGTATTAAAAAAAAAAAACCCGGCAAGGGGAATGACTGGCTAAAAAACCCTTGGGATTTGTAGTTCTTTCTAGTTTGGGAAAAGAGGAAACTGAGGTGATATCAGGTCATGTGGACAGGGCAGGTGGAGGTTTTTCCATGTATAGATACAGGTAAAGATGGGAATTTGGAAACTCTCAAGGAGAACAAGGGAGCAGGTAGGGGCCATAGTCGATAGAGCACTGGGCTGGAAATCAGGAAGACTCAATTTCCTGAGTTCAAATCCAGACTCAGACACTTACAAACTATATGAACTTGGGTAAGTCATTTAACCCTGTTTGCCTCAGTTCCTCCTCTGTAAAATGAGCTGGAGAAGGAAATGGCAAACCACTCCAGTATCTGTGCCAACAAAACCCCAAATGGGTGAGGCAGAGCAGGACGTGACTGAAATCATTGGGCAACAACAAGGGGAAGAAAAGAGAGAGTCGCTTGTTGTCTCATGGCAACAGCATGACCATGACTGAGCTTCTTTCTTCATGACAAATGACTTTCATATGGATAAGTGGAAAGGTTTGGCTGTGTGGTTTTTTTTTAAATTGAAGACATTTGCCTTACTTTTTAATTATGTTTTAAAAATTCTGTTAAAGGATTAATTTGCCAGATTTAACATTATTTCTCATAAACACCTGCATTTGACTTTATCCTTCTGTTACCTGATGTCCTTTTGTGACATGAGACTGCAATGGAAACCATACAGGAGACAGGGATTTTTACTAATACAAGGTTGGGACTTTAGCCTCCAACTCATTGTTAGAGAGTTTTGCTCTCTAACTGGGGGCATAAGCATGAGTCATTTTGTAACTACACTTCCCAAATGCAGAATTACTATAAAAATGGGCCATTTAAAAAGCCCCAAAGACAAGAGCATAAGAGTAACTGGATGTTCCCCATGCCTAGACACAGGAAGGAAAATAGCATGTTAGCAGGCAGAAACATTTGTTTTAAGGTCTACTGAAAGAGTAGCTCTTCCTGGCTCAGTGGTCAATCCTCTCTGAGACAGATTTGACACAACAGCTCACCTTCACCCTCAATGTGTGAGGAAAGAGACACATGGAATGCAACCAGAAATTCTGATGGCACACATCTTTTATCAAGGGGTCTACTGGAAAGGACCAGGACAAATATGTCACCAGAAAGGGCCCATCTCCAAGAACAGTACATGCAGTGCTAGAAGGTGTCCAGATAATAGGCATGCTCCATTAGGAAATCTTGTCAGAACCCATGGTGCGGGGCGAGTTTTAGAGGTTCCCTTCATTATACATATTATATATGTATTAATCTTGTCTCCTCTGTTTGGTTCTAAGATACTTAAATATAGAAAGCAGATCTTCTACAATATTTAGCACAGTACTAAGGAAGATTCTTTTTTTTAAGACTTAAGATTTAAGAACTATTGGTCAGTGTTATCATCACAGAGTCAAATAACTTATATGCATTCACTTTAGGCACTCCCTAGATTGACCAAGCTAGAGTTTAATTTTAATTCACTAATTTTTTCTTTAACCTTCATCCAAAAAAGCACTACACAACAGTAGCACCTATCACAGAATTTAATTAGGAAAAAACCTCAAAGGTCATCTAGGACAACCCTCTCATTTTCAGATGAAGAAACTGAGGCCAGTGATTTGGTCAAGGTGATATGGGTAGTAAGTAGCACAGTTGGAACAGCTGGGATTCAAATCATACCATGTTAATGCCAGAAAGAAACTTAGAGGTCATTTAGGTCAACCTTTTCATTTTTCAAGTAAGGTAACTAAAGACAAAAATTTGAATGGTTAACTATTCCCTGCTCTCAAACTGTAAAACTTTTGTATCACTGTTCTTTTGGTGCTTTAGTCCATTCCAAATTTTTGCTAATCCCTGCCCCCCCCAAGTTTTAAGAGAGAGTTACCACATTGATACTAGCCACAGTCACATTTGCAAATTTAGCACTTCAGACATTTAGTCTTTCTTTATGTCAGCAGCATTTACTTCAGTATATACATACTGCCTTAATGTGTAACTGATGATGAAGTCAAAATTTGAATAAGGAGACAAAAGTGGGTTATTTTATAGGTTCTAAACAAGTGCTTGTTCCTGCAGGTGACTTTCTTGAGAAACCTCCATGATTTGCGTTGCTTTTCAATAACTTCCTGCAGGCAAACCCTAAAGGCATTCACATGCAGAAGTCAGTTTGCAGGAAAGAGAGTATGTATATCTACTTTACATATGTTCTTACTACACTTGTATAGCACCTGCACTGTTAAGTGCTGTTATGGATTTAGGAAACTCAAGCTATTGCTACCCCTGAGTTCAACAGTTTAGCCTTCTGGGACTGGTTTTAGAGGTTTCTGGGAAGAAGAAGCTGGAAAAAGGAAGTTAGATCATCTATTGTATTCACACCATGTAAGAGGAAGCATGGCAAGCAGTGGAGTGTGTGATTTCTGAGCACCTGGTACTTCTCTGTTCCCATCCTCCTTAACCCTGGAGTTTTAGTTGAGTATGGAAGGGGTGAGAAGTTGAGGAGTGACCCTTTCCCCTAGGTGAGGATAGATGAAACATGCCAGTTAGTCTGCAGAGCTGCCAGAGACAGCTTCCCTCCATACCTTTGAATATTAAGAGGAATTAGCTCAAAGCCCATATTTCCATGAAGCTGGTGGACAGTCTCTTTCTCAATCTTCTCCAGGAGAAATGAGAGCTTCAGGGAAGAATTGGCTTCTTCCCTATCACAGACAGCTCAGGCAACTGTTTCCTTACAAACAGTTTGCTCCACAATTGTTAATTATTATTACCTACGAATGTTTCCCTTCCATAAAAGAAAAATCGAGTCACTGCCAAATCCCTGTTTGGGGGGATTAATGAAGGCAAATGACAAAGATTCAGGAAGAGGTTTTGCTCCCCAGAAAGTGGCAGGAGACACATCCTGCTTCAGCATGGCTAAAACACGAGGAGGAGAAGTCACTGATCCCATGTAGAAATCCCACAAGCAAGGGAGGAATAACCCCAAGCACTCAGGAGAGACCCCTGAAAAAGCGCTCTGTGAATTACCACACTCAATTGATCATTCAAATATTCCTATTGTACTGACAGTAAGAGAGAGTAGCTAGGAATTAATATGTAAGACACTTGGGGAGGAAGAGAAAAAGGAGGAAAAACTGCTTAAAAAAAAAAGCTCTTATGAGGAAAAAAAGGCTTATCCACAGATAAATTGAAAGCTATCCTTAACTCTGAGAAGGACACTTACACTACAGGTAAGGCCAAGGCTAGAACCTCTTATGTCAGAGAGATATTACAGAATCAAGTTGCAGATGTTCTCAGGACAAGAATCACCCTCCCAGGAAAACCGCAATGGAAGGCTTGGACCGACCAGGTATCAGGTACATTACCATGTTGGCAGTCTCTTAAAGTCAGAAAATAAGAGTGGATTGATGGTGACCTTCAATGGAATAACTTTTGACCTTGTACAGGGCTAGTTGAGCTCAGCAAGCTCAGCAAGAAGACAACCTTGTTCTCATTGCAGGAGTGGTATGTGGGTTGTTCCCAAAGAGTAACCCACAGAATCCATCTCACCAACACTCAACCATTCCCAGAACGGTCTAGGAAGATTTTTTTTTTAATGATTGAAGACCTCAAAAAACATCTATGAACTGATTTTGATCAGTGTCACCAAATAGCTCATATGAATTACCTGCAATGGTGATACTAAAGAAGCATGAAAAGATACAAATGTGTGTAGTAAACCAGACTTTGAAAAAAGTGTGTTAAAACCCACAAAACTATTTGGAACAGTGTTAACAAGCAAGTATTCAAATACTTGGACAACTGCCTTGGTTCATGCACTAGAGTTGACTTTGTCCTTCATGCAGATGCTGTACTCAGGGCTTGGGAGTTGTCCTGTACCGAGAAAGTTATGCTCACCAGCAACCAATTGCATTCTCCAGCACACGTCTACTAATAGCAAAACTGTCGTTGAAAAGTTCAGAGACCATACGTGTGGAACAAAATTTCAAGTGTAGACCAACGGCAATCAGTTGTTTTGACCAGTACTAAGTTAGATATTATATTCCAGAGATAGGGAGCAGCACTAGCCAACTAAGAACTAACTGAGTATATACTACAGGATAGGGAAAACTAATGAATATGCAGATGCTTTGTCCCAAAGGCCTCATGACAACAAAGCTATAATGATACCAAGAATATATGAAAGCTATATGTGATGCTCAGGGAACTGAGCTGTAATAAAATGAACATGTCACCAAGAGTTAGGGACTTTTTTTTTTAAGGCAATTGAGGTTAAGTGACTTGCCCAGGGTCACACAGCTAGTAAGTGTCAAGTGTTTGGTCTGAGGTCAGATTTGAACTGAGGTCCTCCTGACTTTAGGGTGGGTACGCTATCTACTGCGCCACCTAGATGCCCCAGGGACTTCTACTAAATAGCATGACAGCAGTGTATGTGAACCTTGTTTCATTGAATCAATATTATTTCTCTCATTTATCTGTAGATTACTGACAGAGCAGATAGAAAATGAAAAACTAAGAGAAATGATAGAGGCAAAGAAGGGAAGAAATGATGAAACTAAAGTTCTGGTGTCCTGAACTTTGTTGAGACAATGGCAGAGACTGGAACTATGCAATGGAGAGCCATACTAGACTATGACTGATCACATTCATGGTACCAGAAAGTAGTTGATGCTACCAAGAACATATTATTCTATGGCCATGAAAATACTACATGATGACTTTGGACATATGGGTAAAGAAAGGACCCTGGAGCTAATAAGTAACAGATTTTATTGGCTCAAGATGGCAGCAGATGTCACTAAGAAGTGTGAGATTTGTGCTCAGTGACAACAAAGAAACATGCTACCAACTTGTTCTGCAAGCTTGGAAAATATAAACACTAGCAAACCTTTGGAAGCTGTCTGTATTGCTACCTCACACCTTTTAGATTAGCAAAGAAGACAAAAAAGGAAAATGTCAATTGTTGGAGAGGAAGTAGGAGGACAAGCACACTAATGCAGCATTAGTGGATTTGTGAGGTGGTCTAACTATATGGTGAGCAATTTGAAATTCTAACATAAAAGTCACTAAAACTGTGTTTGACTATATGTATTTATCACAAAGGAGGGCTTTTATTTTGTGTTAATGTGGGGAAGGGAAATGGAGACATGGAGTGGGGAAATATTGATAGAGATTAAAAAAAAAAACAGTGTAAATTAAATATTTAAAAATACACAGAATCGGGGTAGCTAGGTGGTGTAGTGGATAGAACACCAGCCCTGAAGTCAGGAGGACCTGAGTTCAAGTGCAGCCTCAGACCAGACACTTGACACTTACTAGCTGTGTGACCCTGGGGGCAAGTCACTTAATCTCAATTGCTTCACCAAAAAAAAACAAAAAGAACAAACAAACAAACAAACAGAAGAGAGAAGTTTAGTAGTGGACACAGAAAAGCAGGGCAGTATTAGATTACCATGTTAAATGTAATATATAGTATAAAAAAAAGAAGCAATACATAATAGATTCATGTTTTCATATATAATCCTTTTTTCTGTACTTCTGTGTGTATAGAAATGTCCATGTATGTTTGTCAAGTTTAATAGAAATGAGGGAAGGAGAGAGAGAGAGAGAGAGAGAGAGAGAGAGAGAGAGAAAGTGACAGGCAGCCCAGACCTTCTAGAAGTTCAGGTGGTTTAGGAAACATGACTTATAGCTAGGATACTGATGATGACTAGTCCATACTGTCTACCAGCTCAGGTAGGAGCAGAGAGGTCAGGAAGTCACAAAAGAGCTGAACCCATTTGAAATGTGAGAAGACTAATTTATGATGTTATAGATGAACTGAAATAATGTTATACATGTAGGTAGGTGACAATAATAGATATTGCTCATGTAAAAGTACTTTAGGTATAATTGGATACATTTATTGAAGGCTGCCAGTTTCCCAGGACTATTTCAAGTGTAGGGCCATCCTCTGGAGATAAGAGTTCTTTCATCTCCAGCCCCTCAAGGCCTTTTCCCCCGGCAAGCAAGGCACCCTTGCCTCCTGACCAGGTCTACCTCTGCCTGCTCCTCTCTTCTTTGAGATGGACCTCCAGGCATCACAAGACACATTATCTGCCAGGAAGTTGAATCTCAAGGGAGGACCCTGAATATTTTAATCTCATGCTTCTTTCAGTGGACCTTTCTCTAATCACAGATAATCTGCCTGGAGTCATTCCTCATTGGTGAGCATACTCTCATCCTTTATACTCAAAATCCCAGTGATTCTGAACTGCTGACAATGTATAAATCCTCTTCCTCCTATTCCACCTATCCCACCTCAACCTTACTACCCCAGTGTTGCACTCTAGATCTGCCCATGCCCCTTACATTGATCCCTCTATAGAGTCAATTCCATAATTAACAAAATTCTTTTCACTATAAACTTTTTCCTTCCTCATCCTTCCATCTTCTAGACCTCATTGAATCACGGCTTTCTACTAATGGCACCCTTTCCACAGTACTGGTTTCACTTTCTTTCCTACCCTTCAATTTAGTGGTTATGGTAGGGGAAATGAAATACTCATTGCTTTCCATTGCCACTTACAGACTCTTCCTCTACCACTTTCCCTAAGCGATCTCTCCTCTTTTGAGATTTTTGCTTTCCAAATTGATCACCTAATCCAGATCTTGTTGGCTATTATTTATCAACCCCCAGACAAACTCCTTTCTTCCCCAATGAATTCAGTGGTTAGCTTCCAGTCTTTCTCTTCTCTCATGTTAGGGAACTTCAACATACATACTGATGTACTCAAATACCCTTATTTCTCAGTTCTTCAAACTACTAAGTTCTCATGACCTATTTCTCCACTCCACCACAGCAATACACAGAGATGATCCTGTGCTTAATCTTGCCATCTCACATAAGTGTTCCACTTCCTTGCTCACAAACTTTGAAATTCCTTTATGTGATCATAATCTTTTATCATTCTATCTTTCCCTATGCCTTCTGACCCCAAATTCTTTGTCTTCATGATGACCTCCATTCTGTCCACCCCTTAGTTCTTCCTCAGAACATCACCCTTGCACTGACTATATTCTCCTCCCTTCTCTATTCTTTTGTTTTGTTTTTTGTTTTTGTTTTTAGGCAATTGGGGTTAAGTGACTTGCCCAGGGTCACACAACTAGTAAGTGACAAGTGTTTGGTCTGAGGCCAGATTTGAACTCAGGTCCTCCTGACTTCAGGGCTGGTGCTCTATCCACTGTGCCACCTAGCTGCCCCTCCCTTCTCTATTCTTGATCTCCTGGTTAACCAATTCAATTCTACACTAAATAGTCTATTCTGAACTCAATTGGCCTGCTGTTCTATCACAAACTGTGCTTTGCTAAACTGTAACCCTGAATTACTTCATTCATCCTCTTCCTTTTTTCTGATTCACATACTGCTGAATTGAGCTAGAGGAAATTATGAAACTGGGCTGACTAGGTCCACTACAAATTTATATTATCTAATCTCTGAGTCCTTTCTACAGAATGCAAACATTCTAGTCCCTCCTATTCAATTTGCTATTCTACTCTCTGTAGGAGCTCCTACAAACCTTATCTTATTTCTCTTCAAACCTCTAACAGCACTACCCTCTTAGCTGAGGACTTTACTTCATACTTCACAGAAAAAAAATTGAGCCAATTGGAGAAGAGCTCCCTCTTCTCCTCTCCTTCCCGTCTCATTATTCATCTTCCCTCCACTGTCTCCTCCTTCACTCCAGCCTCAGTACTTTTCTCTGCCAAGGAAATCTCTCTATACAACATCCTTGATCTCACATCTTCCTGACTTCTCCAGCAAATTGCCCCTACCATTATCCCCTTTCTCCCTTATCCTCAGTATATCTGCTCCTTCCCCACTGCCTACAAAAATGCCCATGTCTCTCCAATCCTTAAAAAATACTCACTCAATCCTACTATTCCCTGCTATCTATTATCTTATTTCTTTTCTTAGCTTCTCATCTAAACTTCTTGAGAAGGTTATCTACAATCAACGTTTCTGTGCCTCTACTTCCTCTCTCTTTTAAACCCTTGGCAATCTGTCTTCTGACCTCATCATTTAAATTAAACTGCCTTCTCCAAAATTATCAAATAACTCCTTAATTGCAAAATCTAATCGCCTTTTCTCAATTCTCATCCTTCTTTACTTCTTTGTAGAATTTAACACTGTCGAGCCAAGATGGTGGAGTAAGAAGTAAAATATCGACCCAGGAAAAACCATGAAACAGCTGAACCAGCAGAAAGATGGGGTGCAGCCATCTTGTAGCCCAGGAAGCTTAGGGGATTGATGGGAAAGGCCCCTCTCGCTCTGGGGAAGGAGGAGCAGAAGAAAACAGGAGGCATCCCTGCAAGCTAGTGGAAAGCCCCACCTCAACACAGCAGGGAGAGATCCTGAACCCCAGGGTGGTATAGCAGGCAAGCACCAATATCAGGACTCCCAGGTACCTCAGTAAGGGCAGGGGAACTGGTAGAAACCAGCTCGGAAAACCTCCACATGCCATGTTGTTCTCTAGCAGTCAAGTCTCCCCATGCCTCAGCAAAACTCTGGGAAGCACAACTCCGAGAGGTAAAGTTCCAAGGTGAGAGACATCCTGCAGCAGTGAAATAAATATCCCTGTGCAAGGCCTGGGTGAGTAGGAGCCAAAGAAAGGAGTGCAAGGCCTGGGTGAGCAGGCATCCTCCTGGGCCAGATTCCCCACCCCTACCCCTAGAGCTCCAGTGTTCTGATTCCAGCCCAATTCCAGGTAAGCTGTCAGAACCCTATAGCCACCAACTGACAGCACCTGAGGCCCCAACACACAAAGCCAGTGACTAGGCCCCAAGCTCCCAGCACAAGAAACTTGGGTCAGTGCCCCATGCCCTCTAGCAGGAAAGCTCAATTTTTTTTAAAATCAGGAAATAAGCAAAAAATGAGCAAAAAGAAATGTACAATGACCATAGATTCTTTTTATGGGGACAGGGAAGATCAAGGCAGAAATTCAGAACAGGACAACATTGTCAATATACCCACCTCTGAAACCTCAAAAGGCATATAAGAGCTCAAGAAGGATTTTAAAAGTCAAATAAGAGAGGTAGAAGAAAAATTGGGAAAAGAAATGAACGGTATGCAAGAGAGAGTCAATAGCTTGGAAAAGGAAGGACAAAAATTAACTGTAGACA